>NC_091166.1:15411209-15711209 GCF_040958095.1 Procambarus clarkii
CACACACCCACCACTTCGACACACACCACCACTGCCACACACACACCACCACTGCCACACACACCACCACTGCCACACACACACCACCACTGCTACACACCCACCACCACTGCCACACACACCACCACTGCCACACACACCACCACTGCCACACACACCACCACTGCCACACACACCACCACTGCCACACACACCACCACTGCTACACACACCGCCACTGCCACACACACCACCACCACTGCCACACACACCACCACTGCTACACACACCGCCACTGCCACACACACCACCACTTCTACACAAACCACCACTGCTACACACAGTGAGATTCGAGACACACCACACAAAGGAAGACACAACACACAACGGTAGACAAATCACACAAGGGGAGACACATCACAAAAGGGGAGACACACGACACAAGAGGGAGACAAACCACGCAAAGGGAGACACATCACAGAAGCGGAGACATAACACTCAAGAGGAGACACATCACACAAGGGAAGACACACCACACAATTGGTGACACACCACACAAGGGGAGACTCACCACACAACGGGGAGACACAGCACACAAGAGGAGACAAACCACACAAGGGGAGACACACCACACAAGGGGAGACACAGCACACAACGGGGAGACACAACACACAAGGGGAGACAAATCACATAAGGGGAGAAACAGCACACAAGGAAAGACACATCACACATGGGGGACACACAACACAAGGGAAAACACACATCACACAAGGGAAGACACATCACTCAACGAGAGACACAACACACAAGTTGAGACACAACACAGAAGGGGAGACACATCACACAAGTTGAGACACACCACACAAGGGGAAACACATCACAAAAGGGGAGACACACCACACAAGAGGGAGACAAACCACGCAAAAGGAGACACAACACACAAGGGGAGACAAACCACATAAGGGGAGAAACAGCACACAAGGAAAGACACATCACACATGGGGGCCACACGACACAAGGAAAGACACATCACACATGGGGGACACACGACACAAGGGAAAACACACATCACACAAGGGAAGACACACCACACAATTGGTGACACACCACACAAGGGGAGACTCACCACACAAGGGGAGACACAACACACAAGGGGAGACAAACCACACAAGGTGAGACACACCACACAAGGGGAGAAACATCACACAAGGAAAGACACATCACACATGGGGGACACACGACACAAGGGGAGACACACATCGCACAAGGGGAGACACATCACACAAAGAGACACACCACACGTGTTGAGACACAGCACACAAAGGTAAAAACATCACACAAGGGGAGACACACCACGCAAGGGGAGACACACCACACAAGGGAAGGCACACCACACAAGGGGAGATACATCACACAAGGGGGAGACACACCATACAAGGGGAGACACACCACACAAGGGGAGACACACCACACAAGGGAAGGCACACCACACAAGGGAAGGCACACCACACAAGGGGAGATACATCACACAAGGGGGAGACACACCACACAAGGGGAGACGCAGCACACAAGGGAAGACACACCACACAAGGAAAGACACAGCACCCAAGGAAAGAAACACCACACAAGGGAAGACACAGCACACAACGGGAGACACATCACACAAGGGGAGACACACCACACAAGGGAAGACACATCACGCAAGGGGAGACACACCACACAAGAGGGAAACACACCACGCAAGGGGAGACACATCACACAAGCGGAGACACAACACACAATGGGAGTTACATCACACAACGGGAGACACATCACATAAGCGGAGACACAACACACAATGGGAGTTACATCACACAACGGGAGACACACCACACAAGGGGAGACACACCACCCAAAGGGAGACACAACACACAAGGGAAGACACATCACACAAGCGGAGAAACAACACACAATGGGAGACACATCACACAACGAGAGACACATCACGCAAGCAGAGAAACACCACAAAATGGGAGACACACCACCCAAGGCGAGACACAACACACAAGGGAAGACACATCACAGAAGCAGATACACAACACACAAGGGGAGACACATCACACAAGGGGAGACACATCACACAAGGGGAGACACATCACACTAGGGGAGACACATCACACAAGGGAAGACACACCACATACGGAAAGACACATCACACAAGGGGAGACACACCAAACAATGGGAGACACACCACACAAGGAGATGCACAACACACAAGGGGAGACACATCACACAAGGGGAGACACATCACACTAGGGGAGACACACCGCGAAAGGGGAGACACATCACACAACGGGAGACACACCACACAAGGGGAGACACATCAAACAAGAGGAGATACAACACAGAAGGGGAGTCACACCACACAATGGGAGACATATCACACAAGGGGGAGACACACCACACATCTGGAGACACACCACACAAGGGGAGACACACCACCCAACGGGGAGATACAGCACACAAGGGGAGACACACCACACAAGGGAAGACACACCACTTAAGGGGGAGACACATCACACAAGGGGAGACACACCACACAATGGTAGACACACTACACAAGGGGAGACACACCACACAAGATGAAACACATCACACAAGGGGAGACACACCACACAAGATGAAACACAAGTAGTTATTTTGGTGACGGATCGCCCCACCTGTGTATGGAAATCAGATAAGAAAATCAGAAGCGGGGAGCCACATAGTGCCACTCCATATTAGGTCACCCAAGGTGTGTGTGGTAGCAGTCGAAAAACAGTGAAGATAGGTATCTATTATGCGCCACTATGTTCATGTTCATTTATACAGTAAAGTATGACAGTATATTTAAGTAAAAATGAATTTATTTGTATAATAAACACTCACAGGTGAGTGCCAGTTACGCCCCCACATTCCTCTATGGGGCAGGTGTAAAACAGGTTCCTCTCGGTATTGGTGGTCGCCCGTACTCTTCCTCACACCTAATGGCCTTGACTTTACCGTAACAGAGTTCCACACCCAGTGGGTGTCGAGTGGGACTTATATAGGGGTATTAAATTATAAATCTCCCCCAGGGGTTAAAAAAAATCAAAGAATTTATTAATGCTTTATTAGGTAAAAATCACAAATGATGTATAAGAAGTTAATTATGAGAGGTAATAATTGTAGTTATGGTTTTCCTCACTCTTATCCCTCTCCCCCCTCCTCCTCCCCTTCCTCATCTGAGTAGAATTCTGACGTCTCCCCATCCGTGGTGAGTGGGGGGGAGGTCTTGACCCCCTCCCCCCTCTCTTGGGGGCGTGGGGTGAGTTGGGTGGTTGCCTTTTGGACGAGTTTCCTTCTGGCCCTCATCTGAAGTGTTCTGGAAAGAGATGGGGGAAATAATTTCGAGGATTATATCTTTTATTTGAAAAATATTCTATTTCCTCTAAGAACTGCTAGTACATACCTCTCCCCCTGCAGGAGCGACCTTGTGTCCTCTACAGCAGGCATCATCAATTAGGCTATGTAACAGCATCTTGTTTGGGGCAGACCTCCCACGTAGAATTACTACTCTACAAATGTGGACGGGTCCTAAGAATTGCACTGAAAAAAAGAAGAGGTAAAATAGAGGTTGTACAAACTTTCTATTGTGGGAAAAAAATAAATCTTTACCAGAAAGTGAGGGTAATACTAACCAGGCCCTTCAAGGACTTCAATCTTCCCTGCGGGTGTTTTTGGAGAGACGCTTTCCATTTGTAGGATGAGGAGGTTGGAGGTCTTCTAGGGAGGTTGTGGGGTGAGGTTTTAGCTAACAAAAATATTCTCTACATCACCTATAAGAACTAACCCTTACTCCTCTACAAAATGTCCTAACACAGTGATGTTTCATAGGAAAATATCGTCTCGCATAAGCGAGGGCACGTTTATCATTTAATTTTAAATTAACGCTTGAAAATACATTATGTAAGTAATGTACTGTTGAAGGCAACCCCAGGTGACTCACCCTATGGACGAACATGACGCAATAGAGCCCGCAGGCAAGAGTAAAATCACTCTGGAGTCTGTAGCACATTCCAAACACCTTTGTTATTTTGTTAGTTTTAATAAATCCTTGAAAATAATGTCCATAAGTAACAGCCGACATTGCATAACTATCGAAAAAAAACATTCGATGTTTAACTTTATCAACATAAATAGCTACCCAATGTCCCATAGTTAATCTGCTGTGTGATGGTAAAATATTAGTTATGAGAACAATAGGTTTTCTTGATGAGATATTTAAATGTTCTATTTCATCAGCATTATAACAACCTAGGTAGAGTGCTCCATCCCCTAGATTATTTTTTAAATTAATATTTATATCATAACAATTCATTATGTTTTTAAGCTTGCACGTCACACAGAACAGTTCTCTGCCCGTCGATGGATTGTACCCCGGTCGTTTCCCCAAACAGTAAAACCAGTCTGTTATATGTAACACCACCGCCAAACTCAAGCTCCATACGCAAGTTGCCAGATTTCTCCACAGGGAGGGAATCCTTTGTTTGAATGGTGGTTAAGTCAAAGGCGAATATCGATCTTCCCTTATTAAAAGTGTCATAGGCTAGAAGTGAATCACGCTCTAACCCTAATGTCTTCAAAGTTTCGTAATAAAGGCGGGCATAATGATTGTCGAAATCACCGCCAATTCGGTAAATTGCGTTATTGTTCAAATACATGGCAATATTTTTCAGCTTTGCATTTTAAAAATATAATCCATTACCTTGGTGAAGGCCGGCGAAATAATTCATTGGTACAATTACCATGAATATCTTGTGAGGAATTACTTGCGCCCAAGGCTGATCAATTAAGAGACTAGTTTGATTCCCTGCTAGGACATATGTTTTAGAAATGGTTTTATTGAAAGTATAGCTTATGGGGTCGGGGGATGCTAACAGTGAGCTGTTTAAGGCTAGGTAAGCACTTGGGTAGGGGACCACTCGTGTTACCCACAACTTAGCATAATCCATGTGCAGCTGATACTTAGAGCCATCGTCCACACTTGTATTTAGCACCCAAGCATGTGGGGAGAGCTCCAATCTTAGGCGCACATCTATATTATCTAATATGTATTGGTCTAGGGTTGTTACGTCCAATAGTAGGGGAAAACACATTGACAATCCTTTTCCTTTTAAATCGGTCATAAATTTTTTATCCTTGGCGGTTGCCCCAGTAAAAAATGTATTAGTAAATTCGTTAGGGATTACACCATCATCACTCCAGTCCCTACGAAAGGCTCTAATTCTCCCCAAGGAAGACATTTTTGATGGAGGCATGGAGGTAATTAATTTAATAAAAGACCAATAATTAAAATTAGAATTTGTTTTAACTACCTGCTCCCCTAAAAACACCTGAACACCTTTAAACATGGTATTTGACAACCCATTCACAAATTCCACATGGTCATCCTCTTCCAATTTTGTGGTATCGTCATCTTTCGTTAAAGATACCTTAAAATCTATAACAATATTAGTTAGATCTAAGAAGGCGCCCTGGGTTCCAGGGATGCGGAATTCTAAGTAATTATCCCGCAAACGTTGATTAATAGGGAGGTTAACAGGTAGAATGTCTATTTGCTGCGTGGAGGCAATTGAACTCTCCACATTACGTATTCTGTTACTTCTAGGAAATTGGTCAATAATACTGGAGCTATAATATTCTACTGGTATTTTCAGCCCAGCTCCACTAGCCTCCGCCATGATCTCCTCCGAAAGGTGAAGTATGACTGCTTACTATAGTGAAAATACGTCATTTTTATACCCAAGGCCTCGTTTACATTTATTATTTTGATTTTTTCTTCTCCTAGAGTCTTTTAATTTTCCTGCCTGTTACCAATTTCTTCCCCACAGTCTTAAGAGAATCAATACCGTGAGTTCTCAGAGCACTCTTTACATCCCGTTTACCACTGGTTAAATCACCAAGAACATTTTTCCCCAAATCGATAGCAGTCGGCGTTACAGTTTTCATGAAAAATGGTATGGCTCGCCGAGCCAAGTCAGCTAAGGTCCCAAAAAAACCACCACCAGATCTGAGATAAGGCGCTTGGAATGTACGTATGTCATTCATCGCTCCCCCTCTCATCCCATGTCTCCTAGAGAGGGGGGAGAAGATCTCCCCGTAGTCCTTCTGGGAGGGTGTGTGGAAAGGTACTCGCATCCCGACTCCTCTTCTTATAATAACCGATGATGCGGGTAAACACTTCTATATATATATATATATATATATATATTTATATTTATGTAGATTATATTGTTATACCTTAGGGCGGAGGTGTAAGACCGCCGTAACCGACCTCCCATCTTCAAAACTAACCATTCGTCCAAACTGATCTGTTATTTTAATGCTTACTTTCTCCAACGTGTTAGTATTTAATGTCTTGTACACTAGGGGATGAGCCCCTCTAGAATATGAGTCATGATAATTGATTGCATCTAAGATATTTACAATTTGCCCCCCGTATCGATCCGGCTCGATGACGTCACTATAAATGAGTAAATAGTCACAACCTCCGTCATTGTCTGGGGGGAAAGAGGCCACGACCTTGGAGGCTGCTGTAATGTCATCTGATTTTGCCTGATAAATGGTGTATTTGCGACTGCTGTCAAAACCAAGTACATTAGCTATTCTGTGTTTAAATTGAAGGCTGAGAGAATATAACGAACCAGTACCTTCATTGTTAAGAGTGGAGGCTAGTAATACTCGCTCTAAGGATTGATCATAGGTGAGGATTGGTTCTCTTTCTGAGAAGTATATTTTGAAATCACCCCTGAAACTAAGTTTCATGTCGGTGATTATTTGTCGGCTAAGCTCACTCGTGATGAATGTGATGTTTCTGGATGATATGTTGGTTTTGGGGAGGAAGGTGTAAATGAGATGTTCTGGGCTTTTAGAAAGAGTTCCTCGTTTAAAAGTAGCATAGACGTCTATGCCAGACTCCCCCTCATCCTTGATGATAGCGTTAATTCGTCTGGGTAGGAGTATGTTGACTAAGGCCACTTCATGTTTAATGGAAGGGTTTAAATGTAGAGTGGGGTTGGTGTATGTAAATGCCGAACTTGTGTTGTTGTATATATCTTCTTGGTCGAGGCTAGTAAGGTATATGTAGTGTTCCTCGTCCATTGTTAAGTTATGTACTGATTGGGGTGGGAATAAAACATCATTACTTATATTTTATTTTATTAATCTACTAAGGAAATATTACTTTTAAAAGAACTACAACAGGGGGATTATTCCCCATAACAAATTACATATAAAGAGCAGCAGCTGTTGGTGCTGCTGTCGCCCGCTGCTGCCGCTGCTGCCGCTGCTGGAGCTGTTGGTACCACGGTTGCTGCTGCTACCACCACCGAAGCTGCTGTAGATGGTGGTACTGCTGCTGTCGTCGCTGCTGCTGCTGTTACTGACGGTGGTGGTGCTGCCAACTCTTCTTTGTGGGGGGGATGGTTACAGCTTTCGTTGTTTTTTCGGTGAGGAGGATAACAGGAATATTTCCTGTGACTCTCCATCGAGGATGGTGTCAATACGATGATTTGAGAGGGGGTCGAAGTCAATAGTGGTTTCGATCCGTCGTTTGGCTGTAGCAGATGTTGAGGGTGGGGGTGGAGCGGCGCTGGAGGTGGATGAGTACTCTTGTAGATGTCTCTTCTTCCTGGGGGTAGCTGGTGGTGCTGGTGGTGCTGGTGGTGTAGAACGAGAAGAGCTTCCTGGGGTGGTGGCACCCTCCCCCACCACTGCATCTAGGGTGATAGTTTTACTATCACCCTCTCCCCTGGGATCATCATTCGGGAGGGGTACCATTGATGGGGTAACAGTAGAGGGACGTTTGAGGATTACCAGCTCCTTGTTATGCTTGGCTAACTCACCATTGAGAGAAATGAGCATGGGTCCGACGTCCTTGTGCCAGTTGTCCATGCCACCACGGGAGGCCTCCAGTCCATGGGGTACCACCAACCGAAATATGGTTGGGGTTCTTACCATAAGATTGCCAACCTTTGTTAGGGCGGTTTTCAGCCAAAACAATCTATTTTTGGCAGTGTCCTGGGTGACATTGGTGATGTAGTGGATGTCGGCGGAAGACTGCACTTGCTCCTGAGCTATAGGGTTGGACTCGAAGGGTGCTCCTACACCGAAAGCAGAAATTAGCGCCACTATGGTGGGGCGGAAGAACAACACTGGCTCTTCGACAATGTCTTGACCGTCGGAGGGTAGGGGAGCTATCTTCACTTCAATGTCCCCTGGGGTAGACCGGTAATGTATTGTGGCCCTGTTGACATTAGTCAGTCCTTCACGTTCCACACGGGCATAGTTGTAACATTTCCATATTACACTTGCCAGCCCATAGGGACGCACAACGGCAGCGAGGAGATCATACACTATTACATCTCCAACCCCAAAGGCGTGGGTGTCGGTGATGTCGTTGTCTATTGACTTAATGGATGATAAAGCCATGGCGGAGGGGCGGTTGAGAGGAGCGTGTCGTCGTCAACTATAGTGACCAGGAGTGACGGAGGGGGCCTTTAAATACACCTGTGTCCCCACCTGGAGGGAGAGGAATGTAGGGGTGTGGGGTAGAGGCCGCCTTCCTCACCTTAAAAGTCCATACACACTCCGTCCAGTCTCGAAGGCTGTAATCTGGTCTCGATGTTGGAAGGTTAATTTTTCCATTTGCCATATCTCCGTCTGGATTTCCTGGGATGAATATTCTTCATAGCATTTCACCGTTTCTCCAAATGACTTAAAAAACCGTTCTGGAGGGGCACTCAACACAAGACGGCCATAACAATCCCACAATGCATATATCAATCTACATTTGTGTTCGACATACTTGTAGTACCGCTGAGTAGCAACCAACTTCTTTAATAAGGGAGATTTGTCTTCTGCAGGTGTAGCTGGGGGAGGAGTGGGTCTAGAAGCTTGCTCCATGGTGGATATGCAACTGAATATGGTGGTCTTTAAGATGACCTTCATATAGGTCTTCAATACGGCTGCCAATGGGGTCTCCTATGGATGCCCCTCCCCCCTTTTAACTGTGATCTGGCGCGATAATTACGTATGAGGGTTGGGTCTATGCCAGCCATCCTCAGTAAAACCCTTACATCCTCCTTGTCAGTTGCCCTAAATTGTCCCTTAGTAAAGGCTAGAGTTTTAATTATATCTAAAATATTTAAATTTTGTATAGGCTTTAATAAATTTCCGCGACTATCCCACATCACCTGTTGGCTGTTTTGCCCAAACATGTTCAATAATGCTTTGACATGTGGAATTTCCTCAATTTTAAAATTCACATTTATTAAGTTGTCCAGACTTGGATTTTGGAGCGTGATGGTGGCTTTATGTGGAGTGTGCCCAGCAACAATTACTTGCATTTCGGGTGGAAGGATGGAATGTCCCCTTTTTTTATTTATTTTTTTTTTTTTAAAAAAAAGGTGATGGTCGCGTAGGGCGGCCGCCGTTTTTTTTTTTTTAAAGGGCTGCGGCGGGCGACGGTCGCCGGGGGTCCCAATGTCATTTAATGGATGTGTGACCAGCCCCGCCCGTCTGGAGGGACTACTGCGGCAACACCGCCCACAGCCCGTTGTTGTCAGGTGAGAGGAGGGGGTGTCCTCTTCCCCCACTCCCCCATCACCCCTACCAGAGTCACAGGTGGGTAGGTTACAGGCTCCACCAACATTATTACTTGAGTTGGATTCGTTTTTTAAAGAGAAGGACATACTTTCACTACCATCACCGCTGGGGGAGGGCAGACCCACCGCAATAGGAGGTGATGGTGAGTCCTTGTTTTTATTAAATAAATATTTTTCGGCTATGAATCGTGGTACCAGGCAATATTCTTTCACCATTTTTTTTCTCTCGTTACTTATTTACGTAATTACCTTCCCAGCAAACAATTTTAGGTTGCCACAACATATCTGGAAAGTATTTGAAAGGATTGGAAACGTTTGTTTTATCGTATCAGATACGATATTGTGTGTGGACTTAAATAGGTTTCCAAAACTTATAACCAAGACCTACGTATCTAACACTAATTTGAGATGTTGTGGCAACTTTACAATTCTAACATGAGTTATTCATAATCCATTCAAACACCAATATGAATCTCTTGTGAAAGGTTTGAGCCTAATCTGAACCCTTTTCACATCTTTGTGTTTAAAGTTAAATTTCTTGAAATTAAATTATATTATTTTATATTATATTATTATTTTTATTATATTTTATTTTATATTGTATTATTATTTTTGTTATATTTTTTTATATTATATTATTGTTTTCAATTTAAATATTAAAACCAATTTAAGGGTAAAAAAATCAAATACTTTATATTTCTATTATTATTTACTAACAAATCAGCAAAAATACAAAAACATATGACCTATATAATTATATATATAATATATATATATAAATAATATATATATATATATATATATATATATATAAATAATTTATATAATATATATTATATTATATATATATATATATATATATATATATATATATATATATATATATATATATATATATATATATATATATATATATATATATATATATATATATATATATATATTAGTATATTTTGGTAGCAGTCTTTCCTGTAGACATATATTATTAAATATGACCGAAAAAGTAAGATTAATAATTCAAACACGAATTTTCTCAATCTTTCGTACATTTCTTTTCACTGTTGGAGGTAAATCAAAAATCAATTCTCCAAAATTCATTTTTATTTCTAGTCTGACGCGACACAAGCGCGTTTCGTAAAACTTATTACATTTTCAAAGACTTTTAGTTCACAAATACACAACTGAATAGAACTTACGCATCTCCGATTTTATATCTACATTTGAGTGAGGTGGAAGGGGTGATGTGGCATTAACACAAGACAGAACAAGATGTGGCATTAATAGGGTATTAATTTCATCAACACAAGACAGAACAAGAGTATTAATAGGGTATTAATTTCATCAACACAAGACAGAACACGAAACAATGGATATTGAATAGAAGTGTTTGTAGAAAGCCTATTGGTCCATATTTCTTGATGCTTCTATATTGGAGCGGAGTCTTGAGGTGGGTAGAATATAGTTGTGCAATAATTGGCTGTTGATTGCTGGTGTTGACTTCTTGATGTGTAGTGCCTCGCAAATGTCAAGCCGCCTGCTATCGCTGTATCTATCGATGATTTCTGTGTTGTTTACTAGGATTTCTCTGGCGATGGTTTGGTTGTGGGAAGAGATTATATGTTCCTTAATGGAGCCCTGTTGCTTATGCATCGTTAAACGCCTAGAAAGAGATGTTGTTGTCTTGCATATACACTGGGTTTTTTGGAGCTTACAGTCCCCAAGAGGGCATTTGAAGGCATAGACGACGTTAGTCTCTTTTAAAGCGTTCTGTTTTGTGTCTGGAGAGTTTCTCATGAGTAGGCTGGCCGTTTATCTGGTTTTATAGTAAATCGTCAGTTGTATCCTCTGATGAGGTGTATCCACCTCACTCAAATGTAGATATAAAATCGGAGATGCATAAGTTCTATTCAGTTGTGTATTTGTGAACTAAAAGTCTTTAAAATGTAATAAGTTTTACGAAACGCGCTCGTGTCGCGTCAGACTAGAAATAAAAATGAATTTTGGAGAATTGATTTTTGATTTACCTCCAACAGTGAAAAGAAATGTACGAAAGATTCAGAAAATTCGTGTTATAATTATTAATCTTACTTTTTCGGTCATATTTAATAATATATATATATATATATATATATATATATATATATATATATATATATATATATATATATATATATATATATATATATATATATATATATATATATATATATATATTAGTGTAATATATAAGGGTGTAGTGTAATATATATATATATATATATATATATATATATATATATATATATATATATATATATATATATATATATATATATATATATATATATATATTATATATATATATAAATAATATATAAATATTATATATACAAATTATATATATATGATAACAACCTATGATAACCATCTTTGTAACCTATATGTAACTCCCTCTTTGTAACAAAGTTCAAATAAAGCAAATATATATGTGTACATACAAAAGAATGGGGGTGGTAGAAGATAATATTAGTGTTTAGTGAGTGACCACAAGGTCTCCTCTGAATACTTTTTATTTTCTTCTCCGAGGCTATGGGTCCCCACATTGGCACCAGAGGTCTTCCTCACAAACTTTTTATATAATATATATATATATATATATATATAAATAATATATATATAAAGTTAAAAGTAGCTTGTTTTAGTTAAAACTAACTAAAACTAGTTAAAACGAGTTAAAACTAATGCAGATATATGATAACTAACAAACCCTACCTAACCTAACTTAACCTATCTAACCTATATATATATATATGTGTTTGTGTATATATATATATATTATATATATATCATATATATTATAATATAATATATTATATTATATAATATATAATATATATAATATAATATAATATATATATATATAATATATAATAATAATATAATATATAATATATATATATATTATAATATATATAATATAATATAATATAATATAATATAATATATATATTATAACATATATATATATAATATATATATATATATATATATATATATATATATATATATATATATATATATATATATATATTATATATTTATATACACACACACATATATAGATTCTATATAGACACTAGAGAAGATTCAGCGGTATGCCACCAGGCTCGCCACCATTTTCAGTATTCGTCATATCCAAGTCTGTTGTGTGATGCACATGTCTTCTTGCTTCACCACCCTGTAATGAAATATTGTTTGTTACTAATTGATTTCAATAATACATAAATTATTTTATTATATAATATTTAATTTATTAAGTAAAAACCCTTTCCATATTATAGAAAAAAAAACTAAAACATGAATCATTATAAAACAATAGTATATCCTGCATTATTCCAGCCCATTGTTAGAGATAGTAGCCACCTCTTATTTTGGTTTTCTTTCATTAGTAGTGCTCAGAAAATTAAATATTTCTACATATTTAGTCAAAATCAATTACATTATTTTATCTTATTCATAGCATAAATATTCACAAGGATTACTAAAATGAGATTGAATTAGACTACAGCAAATTGGCAAACTTTACCTTGTATCTGTTTCCACCGAGTTTGTTTGGGGCGTTCTTCAACATATCAGCAATACTTGTCTCAACATCTCTTTCAGTTGCATTAGTGTGGGTGTTGATACAGGCTTCTGGAAATTTACAAGAATTAATTGATATATATATATATATAATTATAATTCACTTTGTCAGGAGACAAGAAGCCACAGAGTAATAACATTGTTGGCGTTTATTGAGGTGTTCCCCTGTTCTCCAGTCTTCCTCCGTCCCCTCGTCCTTCCGACCATTCCCCATTCCACAGTCCTCTTGTCCTTCCCACTTCCCCGTCCCCACATTCTCCCCACTATTCCCACTTCCCCGTCCCATCGTCGTCCTTACCATTTCCCCCTTCCCTGTCCCCTCTTCCTCCCCCACCATCTCCCATTCACCTGTCCCTTTGTCCTCCTCAGCATTCTCCATTCCCCTGTCCCCACCATCCCCAGTCCCCTCGTCCTCCCCAGCATTACCCTCTCCTCTGTCCCCTCGTCTTCCCCACCATCCCCCCCTCTCGTCCTCCCCACCATTCCAAACTACCTCATCCGATGCATTCTATAATGGTCTGATGCTTCCATCAGAAAATTGGGAACATCAAATGATCTGATATTCCCATCACTGAAAAATAAGAACAGCTAAAAAAATGAAATGAAAAAAATAAAAAAATAAACTATACTCATGAAATGAACAGTATGGTAAACAACACAGCTCAATTTCAATGCAATGTCACACAAAATTATTAAATCGAATTGAAAATAAATTGAAATCTATGAAAATTCAAATTATCAATGCAATCGGAAATATTGAAATAATATCGCAACATAATATAGTGTGGGTTGCTCTTACGTGCAACAGACGGTGCTGTTTTTCAAAAAAGGCATGGTTTTACCTGTCACAAGTGTGGCATCTATACTTATACTCACGAAATGAACGGTATGGTAAACAACATAGCTCAATTGCAATGCAATGTCACAATAACATTTAATAACAATAATAACAATAACATTTAAATATACTTTAAGATATAATTTAGAAGAAAATAAGGACATTGAAACAGTTCATGAACTCGATTTCAATAAAGGACACTATGGGGAACTTTGAAAAACAGTTAATGAGTATAATTAGACAGACTTGTTGCTAGGCAGAGGAGTTAATAATGAGATATATGGCAAATTTTGCAAAATATACGGCACACAAACATTCATACCCAAACAAAGCAAAATGCTAGGTAAGAACAAAGCAGTTGGCCCGTAGGGGAAAGGAGATACCCACAAGACTGGAATACAAGTCATTAACAAGCACACAAGTACTACACCACACAACAACCGCACTACTACCAGAACTGGATGAATCACTACCAAAACAACACACCCAAAATGGAAATGGAAATAACCAATCACAGGTCAGAGAACTACTGAGATTCTGTGACAAATTCTCGCTCAATCAGCAGATAACAAAACGGACAAGGAACGAGAACACACTCGACCTCATATTCACGAACAATGATGAGCTAATCGGAGACATTACTGTCTCAGACACTACGTACTTGGACCACAAGCTCATTGAAGTGCAAACTAACATCAATAACGGTAGTAGGCCCAAGAGAAACAACAAGCGAGAAGGGCTATTCAATATATTCAATTTTAATAATAAAAGGATAGACTGGGAGACAAAAAACAGGGAACTTACAAACATTCACTGGGAAAATGTTCTAGGTAATAAAAATCCTACACAAGGAAAAGCAAAAACCACTGGATTGTATTGGACCTATTCGTACTAGTGAAGGTTCATTTACTGAGGATGACAAAGAAATTAGTGAAATCCTAAAAAAGCAGTATGAGGACATGTTTAGCACTCCGATACAAAGCATGAAAGTGGATGATCCGGACAACTTCTTTATGGGTGATATCCAAACCCCTGTAAATATAACTGATATCAACACGAGTGTGACAGATTTTGAAAGAGAAATTAACAATGTGCCCATGCATTCAGCCCCGGGTCCAGACTCATGGAATTCAATATTTATAAATAAATGCAAAGTGCCAGTAGCACAGGCACTCAGTATAGTGTGGAGGAAGAGCTTGGACACGGGGGAGATACCAGAGGCTCTTAAAGCAGCAGACATAGCTCCTCTACACAAGGGAGGTAGTAAAGCATTGGCAAAGAATTATAGACCAGTTGCACTAACATCCCACATAATAAAATTATTTGAGAGTGATCAGGAGTCAGGTTACTAGTTTTAAAGAGACCAATGACCTCCACAATCCAGGCCAACATGGATTTAGAGCAGGAAGATATTGAAATACCTCTTACAGCTATCTCTCATGTCCTCTACTTGTACAGTACAGCTACTTGACCATTACGACAAAATCACTGAGATATGAGATAATGATGATACTAACCTCATCTACTCAGACTCCAACCCACTCATATTAAATAATGATGTAAACAATAAATTAAAAAAAAATCCACTTATTAATGTCAACCAACAAACTCACACTAAACATAGAAAGGACCTACAACATCTTACTTGGGAACAAATCAACAAATGCAATTCATCTACAGTTACACAATGTTAACATCAGAAATAAAAAAGATGGTAAGTTCCTTGGTCTATACTTAGATCTGCCCGAAACGCTATGAGTGCTAGTTGCTTTACAGGAATGTATAACTTCAAGTCACTGTACTCTCCCCCAATGTAACTTCTTGTATATAAAGAAAAAATAAATAAATAAACAAACACATAATAAATCAATATTTACTAAATTTTGTCTATTATGTAGCAAAGAAGCAGGTCTACGGAAGGCTTTTCTGTTGAGTTCGAAGCCCAGATTACTCGTGGTCTCTGAAATAAGTTAAGATTATAAGTATAAAATTTATAAAACCAAATAATAAATCCGGTATTGCTCAATTTTAGATGCTGACGTACTGAATGATATATCAGACTGTCAGCATGGTATTCAATCTGGAAGATCCGGTGTAACGAATTGACTCAGTTTCTATGATCGAGCCACAGAGATCTATAAAGAATTCTGATCAAGAAAGAGATCTAGGGGTGGTTTTAGATAGAAAACTATAACCTGAGGATCATATTAAGAACATTCTGCGAGGGGCCTATGCTACACTTTTTAACTTTTGAATTGCTTTTAAATACATAGGTCAAAAAGTTTTAAAAGTTTTTTAAACCTCTCGTGTATCATGAGTGTGGAAAAGCTTCAGATGGTGCATTCAGATGATGAACATTACCTAGTTCCTTCATCTGGGAAGAATGAAGACATATTGGTGCATTCGGATGATAAAAACTAACTACTGTAGTTCAATTGATAATATAAATAATAAATAAATACCAAAATAAATAAATACTAATATAAATTTAATAAATAAATACCATTAAACTATTTTCTGTTTAACTGTTAGAAAAAATCAATTAGTTATATAAAAAGAAATAAAAAAGATTACATGGATAGTAAAATCTGGATTCCCAACTACAATTTATATAGATGTGATAGAGAAACTAGGTCAAATGGAGGAGTGGGTCTGTATATTAAACAGCACCTGACGTGCACATAGCTACTAAACTCAATGTGGTGGTAGAGGTTCTTTGAATTAAGGAAGAAAAATAAACCTAATTATTATTCTAATATATAAACTGCCTGATATAAAGGTTGAGGAATTCACAGACAGCACATACTGTGCCGGCATCGACTGCCGTGCCAGCATCGACGGCCGTGCCGGCATCGACGGCCGTGCCGGCATCGACTGCCGTGCCGGCATCGACTGCCGTGCCGGCATCAACTGGTAATTTAAACAAAAATAATAGGCACCACACAGCAGATTGATAGCACATATAAGAAACCCACCACACACTACAACTACCACCACACACACATTACAACCTCCACCATTACATATAACAACCACCACCATGTGAGAAATCTTTAAGGAATTCTGATAAAGAAAGAGATCTAGGGGTAGTTCTAAATAGAAAAGTATCACCTGAGGACCACATAAAGAACATTGTGTGAGGAGCCTATGCCATGCATTCCAACTTCAGAATTGCTTTTAAATACATGGATGGCGAAATACTAAAGAAATTCTTCACCACTTTTTTTAGTCCAAAGCTAGAATATGCAGCAGTTGTGGGGTGCCAATACTGTGTGCCCATATTGGGGTGCCATCACATTTAAACCAACCAAGCCCACAAATACGTCAACATGGACCAGCATTACACCGTCTAATATACTCTGTCAGATGTAACAACTAAATTTGTGAATTCAAGACCTAATCTATTGTATAACACAGTGTTAGTACGAGAAAAACATTCCTTACATTCCAAGCCGTATTTTAAAATGGCGGGGATCTTGTACTGACGCTCCAAACTGTGTGTTCGTTTGCATTTGATGAACGTGTGACAGCGGAGAAAAGGAGGGGATAAGCTGTTTGAGAGCGTTCAGACCTGCTTGAGTGACGTACACACTTCCAGGAAACTGAGGAAGACACGCTATACGAGAGGATTAGCTCATGACCTCAGGGAATACGACGTACTTGACTGCTGTAAACCCTCTCGACAGTGTAATATGTCTGCTCCCTGGAAAGTACAGAAAATAGACGTCGAAATTGTACCCCTCAAGGTGAAAAAGATTCATCATGAACCGGGACAATTACGGTGTTTGTATGGAAGCATGATATCTCGGTTACCAAGAGGCAACAGTTTACATGTATATTGCGACGGGTCGGTGGCAGAGGATGGCAGGGCCGGGTGTGGTGTCCTAATAAGGGATTATACGGAGTTTGGGACTGTGGACAGGATAATTGAACTCCGGCTTAGTAATTATATATCATCCACACAAGCTGAACTGCAGGCCATTCTGGCGTGTTTGGAGGAAGTACGTCATGACGACAAAAATGTTTTTGTATTTGTCGATAGCCGAGGAGCACTGGAGTCCTTAAACAGTCGAAACCCAGTCTTCATGTCTATAGTTGAGGACTGTAAGAGAAGAATAACTGAGATACAGCTGAAAGGTTATAGTGTGAAATTCATGTGGATTCCATCTAATGTTGGAATAGTGCTCAACGAGGTGGCGGATGACTTGGCAAAACGTGCCACATCAAAACCACAAGTTGACATTGAATGTGAATTCACAATGAGACAAATAAGAAGCAAAATCAGAATTATTCAGGCACTGGCGGGAGTGGAGAGGAGAGAGATAATGTATGAGAGTAGTCAAACCATGCAACACTACATGTATGTGAGTCAAAACACCCATTTCACTTATGGTAAAAGGAGAAATGCTTGGAGTGACTCTGTGTACATGCGGCTCAGGCTTGGGTACAAATATTACTGGGAATATGGGATAGATGTTCATGATAATGACACGAAGTGTAAACTATGTGGTATGTTAAGGTCTCATACCCTTGCCCATTATATTCTTGATTGTCCGTTGATTAATGTATATAGAAACACTGACATAAGGACTGTTCCTGAACAAATAGCCTGGATGTGTCACAACGGAAAGGTTGATGATATTCTTGAGAGATATAAGAATTTTGCACCAAGATTGTAATATTTTGTTGAATTATCTGCAGGTGTCTTGCAAATTGTCTATACAGTATACCTAGGTCATAAAAGTATTTGTGTGTACGTCTGATACCATACTACTTGTGAAGGAGGAAATGTATATGTTTACCTCTCAGAATGTTTGGTAATGTATTTATTTGTGATGTGTGTCTATGTATATATTAACACGTTGTACTGAATGGGGTGAGAATAGCTTGAGCTACCTCATCCCTTTGTGTGTATTTTACCTCAATAAACTTATTTCAATTTCAATTTCAATTTCAATTTACTACAACAATAATTTAATTATTCTTATTCTTTATTTTACTATTTTTAGGGTACATGAAATTTCAAACTTATTTGCACACAATAATATAATTGCATTGTCATAACCTTTATATTTTACGGAAAATACGATGACATGAACGAAGTCAAAGTCAAATCGAAGTCAAAGTCATTGGCCGAACGTATTAGTCATTTTTTTCTCACAAACGAGAGGGATAAAAAAGAACCACATAGTATACAGTGAAGTCAGTTTTATTCAGGAAAGTACATACATAGTTGATTTACAAACATAATGTTAACAAACATAATGTAAACAAAGAAAACATAAAATAAACAATAATGTAAACAAAGAAAACATAAAACAAACATAATGTATGCTTTTGTAAAATGATGGAAAGGATTTTGTTAAATAGGCTACTCTACCTTGTAGGTGATAACATGTCCAGTAATCTCTTTGGTTTTATGAAAGGCAAAAGTACTGCGGATTGTCTCTTAAAGTGTTTGTCTAATGTGGATGACAATTGTAGAGTTTTTGTTGATCTACAAGGAGCATTTGATAAAGCCAATGGGGAAGTAATCTTATACGAATTAGCCAATCTGGGAATAACAGGGAGATTGCTACACTGGATAAGGGATTATCTACAAGGCAGAAAAGGTCAGGTGTATTACCAGGGATACATGTCTGAGGAACGGAGGTTTCAGTTAGGTACCCCACAAGGGGGAGTATTAAGTCCCACCTTATTCAATGTATTAATGAACAGATTAGCATCAGAGATGTATCCTCCAGGGGTCACGACGATCATATATGCCGATGACATTCTTATACAAGGCACTTCTGGGAACAAAATTCAAACTGCTCTTAACATACTTGGTACAACCTGTCACAAGTTAGGCTTAGTTATAAATACAGATAAAACCAAATACGAGTATAGGAAACGAAGAAATATAACACTTACTCTAAATGGTGTGGAACTGAGCCGTGTTCAGAAGTACAAGTATCTGGGCATGTATGTTGGATACACACGTGAGAGTAAAAATGCTGAAATAAATCATATCAGCACCTTCTGTAAAGCCCGTCTGCATCCTCTGAAAGCACTGGCTTTTTCTGGTAAAGGTGTTGGGGTACTTATCTTGCGGATGTTATACATAAGTACTGTTCGGTCCCTGATAGACTACGCAGCACCTGTTTTGCCTTACACAGGCCAAGGCAGAATGAAAAAAATAGAGCTGATACAGAACGAGGCTATGAGGATTATTCTTGGATGTCAAAGAAATGCAATGATTGAAATAATGAGAATGGAATTAAATTTACAGAGTGTGTGTGATAGAGTCCGTGACATTAACACTAGAGTATCTATTAGTTTCATGCGGAGAAAAGGAGGGGATAAGCTGTTTCAGAGGGTTCAGACCTGCTTGAGTGACGTACACACTTCCAGGAAACTGAGGGAGACACGCTACACAAGGGGATTAGCTCATGACCTCAGGGAATATGACGTTCTTGACTGCTGTAAACCCTCTCGACAGTGTAATATCTTTGCTCCCTGGAAAGTACAGAAAATAGACGTCGAAATTGTACCCCTCAAGGTGAAAAAGAATCATCATGAACCGGGACAATTACGGTGTTTGTATGGAAGCATGATATCTCGGTTACCAAGAGGCAACAGTTTACATGTATATTGCGATGGGTCGGTGGCTGAGGATGGCAGGGCAGGGTGTGGTGTGCTAATAAGGGAATATACGGAGTTTGGGACTGTGGACAGGATAATTGAACTCCAGCTTAGTAATTATATATCATCCACACAAGCTGAACTGCAGGCCATTCTGGCGTGTTTGGAGGAAGTACGTCATGACGACAAAAATGTTTTTGTATTTGTCGATAGCCAAGGAGCACTGGAGTCCTTAAACAGTCGAAACCCAGTCTTCATGTCTATAGTTGAGAACTGTAAGAAAAGAATAAGTGAGATACAGGTGAAAGGTTATAGTGTGAAATTCATGTGGATTCCATCTCATGTTGGAATAGTGCTCAACGAGGTGGCAGATGACTAGGCCAAACGTGCCACATCAGGTTCGTGCCGCCACTTCCAACACTCTTGCGGGTGGGCCGCGACCATTATTCTACATTTATACTCATATCACCGTGTTGGGAATTTCATTGCGAGTCCATTGATACCAAAATTAACGCTGTAGGACAAGTGTGGAGGTGATAACAATCCCAAGAGTAAAAACATTTTGATGCTGTTGGGTGCTTATGGCGAGTCTTCTACGTAGTTATTTATTTGCTGCTGGTATCCCTATACCTTTCGTGACTTTTTTTACTGATGTTCTTCTAGAGAATTTTATTGCAAACACGTTGGTACCAAAATGAAATACGTAGCTCAAGAACTGAGGTCAGGAGAGTAAAAAGAGTATACACATTTTTGTTTTGACGCTTAAGTGACAAAAACGCTGCGCGCACATACCACTAACATTATACTGTGTGACTCACTATAGATGTAAAGTGCCTTGTATAGTGACTGTTGTGAGCCTCTTGTAGTGTCACTTGTGACACCTCTTTGTATCACTTGTGACACAAATATATTATATTATATATATTATAGGGTACAAATACACAAATCACAGTACAAAAAGCACATTTAACATACTGTCTATCATACAATTATCACACATCCAAACAATGTGATGTGGTAAACTACTCTACTACTAAACTACATATTCTACAATCTGATTCTGCCTATTGCTTAATTTAGAAACTGTATGACCAGACCACACACTAGAAGGCGAAGGGACGACGAAGTTTCGGTACCGAACCAGTATTTTCCTAGGTCTTTCCTAAATCTAAACTTATGCAATTTATACCCATTATTTCGTCTGGTGCTGATACTTTTAATATCCCATTTGTTATGTCCATTCATCAACTTGTAAACCTCTATCACGTTACACCTAATTCTTCGCTGTTTCAGTGAATGCAATTGAGGAATTAACTTTGTCATTCTATGCTGGATACGGTCAAGTGAATTTATATAAATTCTATAGTATGGCGACCAAAACTGAACTGCATATTCAAAATGGGGCCTGACCAGAGCAACAAATTGATTGATTGATAAGAATTAAGCCACTCATGAGACGGCACGGGAATGAATAGCTTTAAAGAGCAAGATATAGCTAAAGAACAAAACCAGGTGTCTTGTTATTAACCCATCGATTATTTATTTTTATTTATTTATTTATTTATATACAAGAAGGTACATTGGGTTTGTGAGAATACATAGCATAGTACAGTAATTGCACTCTTGTAAAGCCACTAGTACGCGCAGCGTTTCGGGCAGGTCCTTAATCTAACAGATAATTTTAAGTAGGTAAATTCTATCAGAATTAATAAAATGATAACAAATACAATGCCAGAAAAAAATGAGATGAGAGAGATTAGTAAGTATATTAAAGCACGTTGGTATATTAAAGCTCTGATTGATTACATTGACAGCTTGATTGGTAATTTAAACAAGATTAATAGACACCATACAGCAGATTGACAGCACATATAAGAAGACGGCAATGATAAAGATGTTCAGATTGGATACATAAAGGTTGGGAGATTGATTAATAAATCCTAGTGTACTATTTGCCTTATTATGAACATTCATGCATTGATCTTTTGGTTCTAAATTCTTACTAATCATAACTCCAAGTTCCCTTTCGAAATACCAGACTTCGCAATCACAACACCATCTATCTCGTATCTTGCAACTCTATCATATCATTACCTAACCTCAAAACATTACATTTATCAGCATTGAACTGCATCTGTCAACCTTTTGCCCATTTCAAAACTCTATTTAGATCAACTTGAAGAGATAGTGAGTCTTCTTCTGTGTTATTTCCCTACCGATTTTTGTATCATCAGCAAATTAGCAAATGTTGTTACTCAAACCTGAATTTAAATCATTTATATATACAGTATTTAGCACTGTCTGTTTTTTTTTTTTAAATGACGCTGTTTGTCGACCGAATTGTATTTGTGCTGCTTTCAGCCATGTTCCCCCCCTTTTTATCTCATTTTTTATTTGTTCTCAACTCTTTTTATTCTTTATGCTCAATTAGTATTAAGCTTTAGTCATTTTATTTTTTCATGCCCGAAACGCTTTGCGTAATAGTGGCTTTAGGCATTGTATGTACTAGCCCTATCTATAAACTCATTACTCTTTGTAAAATCTCTTATATGTATGTACCTTACCTAAATAAACATTTGATTTGATTTGAGTATTATAAACAACAGAGGTCCCAGGACAGAGCTTTGAGGTACTCAACCTACAACATTTTCCAACTCTGACTTAACCCCATTTATACTAACTCTGTTGAGCGTTGACCATTTATACATCAACTCTGTTGATGTGAGCACTTAATTGGCGGTCAGTGGTGGAGCTTAATTCTTAAAAAGCAATATATACTGTCGATCGTGATTTAGTTTAGTCTGCTGTTTAAAGAAAAAAAGAGCATATCAATGGTATATCACAGAAAACGAATTTATCATAAACTCATGTATTTGTCTTATCGTATTGAACTGCATTCATATTTTTAATATATAACAATATGAATATCCAAATTTCTGTAAATCCCCTACCATGTTGGAATCTGTGGAAATGAATGAGCAAATGTGCTGGCTGAAGGCGCTGAAGGAAACCACATTTGTTTCATTTTGGATACAAATGTCCATGGAGATTCAGAATGGAAACTAATTATATAGTTGAACCTGCAGAGAGGAGTTTAAGAATCTGTGTTGAGAGTGATGGACACAGCCTTCACAATTATACTTCAGAGAATGTAAACATCTAAGAGTCATTAGAAATATGTGTAGAATAATAAACCCTACATTGTTTGAGTTAGGGAAAACACCATTTGTCATATAGATACTAGCTGTTCCTAAAGATTCACCCATTTTGCACCAGCAAGATAACATATAAGATTTTAAGGGTTGACGAATGTTAATCTTCTTGTTTGATAAACTGTGCACTTGAGACATAGTTAATAAGAACACGCCAATATATAAGACAACAAAAAGTTTTCAGATTCTTTCACACCACTTTCTAGCAACTTTTATAATTTATATAAATTATTTCAGGGAATAATACATAAATTATATATTTAAACATGATATTAGTGTTTATGGGAATGCATAAGGAGTCAAATTGTGTAAATGAGCAATTTTTAGAAAATTTGGAAAATTACTTTTTTCTGATCATATATTAAAACTAAATGGATTTTGAACATTTCACTGAGCCAATATATATCATTCACAATTTATTAATGAATTTTACAAAATAACACCATGAATTTTATATTTAAACATGTAAAAACTATTTGTAATACATTAGGAACAAAATAGTTGTAGAAAAACAATTTATTATAAAACCTTTGAGTTTGGATTTTTTGATTAAAAGTTTCTCAAAGGCTCTCCTGCACCATTCTCAATGCAAATCATTCCCACGCCTATGGGAAGAGATAAACGAACGTTTCCTAGATGATTTGTGTTTGCTGGGTTATTAGGGAGGAAATTAACGATACAGCCAAAGGTAGCAGAGCTGCCAATATCGCCCCACCACGTCTGGAGGTCAGGATGAGCTTCTTTTTGTACAAAGGAGTTTTCTTACGTGCTACAGAACGAATGTCATTCTGATATCTCTGTAAGCCATTAATTATCTGAGGTTGAACTGGGATGTTTCGTTTCAGAAAATTGGCAAAAATTTCACAATTTGATTCAATTTCCTGCCGTTTTAAAGCCTTGATAGGTTTATTCCGCTTCTTGGGTGATAAATTGTTTAATAAAAATAACAACTGATGATGTTTCTCTACGAGAGAGTCATGTTGAACTGTCATTTTTTGTTAAATTTGACGATGTCTTGAGCTTTAATCCAGCTATTGGCAGAATCTGGGTACCCTCTCCACTTGACGAAATATTCTCTGTGTCCTTTTGATGTTTTCCTAGACTGTAATACGGTTACAGGAAAATAGTCTGGAAGGGATGTTGGGATCAATTCTTGCTCATAAAACATGCCACTGACCGGCTTGTTGTTTAAATCTTTGATTTTATAGGTCGGGATTGGATGTGTTCTGTCAATATGTGACACTACAAATATTTCTTCTGTATTTTGGTGCCAAAAGCCTTTGTGAAATATATTCCTGCGCTTTGCCAATCGCACTTGCTGTCCAAGGAGCCGGTCGGCCGAGCGGACAGCACACTGGACTTGTGATCCTGTGGTCCCGGGTTCGATCCCGGGCGCCAGCGAGAAACAATGGGCAGAGTTTCTTTCACCCTATGCCCCTGTTACCTAGCAGTAAAATAGGTACCTGGGTGTTAGTCAGCTGTCACGGGCTGCTTCCTGGGGGTGGAGGCCTGGTCGAGGACCGGGCCGCGGGGACACTAAAAGCCCCGAAATCATCTCAAGATAACCTCAAGAAGGTGCAGCTGTGGACTGATGGCAGTTATGGAGGAGTCATTGTTTAAATACATGACCTTAAACTGTCTTCCTATATCTTCAATATTTTGCAACTTATGAATGGCATGAGGAGTATTTTTTAGTATCCTGTGGAATGTGTGGTTGTACACGTCCACAACTTTAGGGGAGGATGTGGATGTATTTTAATGAATTAGCTTGAGTCATATAATGATACAGTTTATGTTTTAAAGTTCTGATGGCTCGCTCCACTATGCTAGATTTCATTTCCGAAAATACACTATATAATTTAATATTTTTCTTATTAAAATAATTTTGAACTGACTTGTTGTAAAATTCTCTACCTCGGTCAGTGAATATCCGCCTTACACTGAGAAACTGAGACGTTTCCTCTAATATCTTCTTCAGAGTGTCTAACACATCACTCGAATTTTTTGTTTTTAAAGTTTGAGTCTGCATTAGGCGGGAATAAACATCAACACAAATTAAAATATATTTAACACCAATATTGTATTTTTGTAAACTACAAAAGTCCCCTAGGTCACAGGCAATTATGGTACGAGGTTTAGGGGCTAATATTTTCCGTCAGGGGAACCTAACTAAATTTCCTCTATGTAACGTGTATGATCGCTCTCCATGAAGAAATTCCTTCACATCTGCAACACTAATGTTGGGGTCTTTAAGTCTGGCAGCCTTATACAATTTTTGAATTGACCCTGTGAAACCACCCGGGCTAGAAATGTCATTATAGATGTTGGTGAGAATTGTCCGTTTCTGTGTCGTTAGAGACATTTTTTTGTTGTTGTTGTTGATTACATTTGATACACAATTTCACAGTGGTCTTCGTTGGTGATGCTCGTTCTTAGTTGTAATGCCTCAGGAACCGTCAGATCGACCAATAAGTAACCATACCTGTTCTGAGATATTGCCCGACGGTATATTTCAACGAAACTACTAGTAGTTTTTCGCCCATATAACTGGCCACTTAAAATTTCAAGTTGGGTTATGTCTCTCTGCTTCATTAATATATAATGATTACAATTCAGAGTTATTGTCCTGGCATATTTTCCCTGGGGAAACAAATTTTGACTAATTAGAATTACGGAAATATTACCGTGTCTCCCTCGGGTGAAGATATTGGCTATAATTGGACTCTGTATGGCTTCCAGGTATAAGTCATCAATTATATACAAAACTGACTCATTTGAAAAAGGATCTTGATACTCTAGTGGGTTAATCAGGTCCTGGGAGACAGTAACCTTGTTTTGCAGAGAGGGAATGTTTGAAAGAGGCTGTTCTGTATTATTTGCAGATGACACTAAAATTTTTGAGAATTTTCCGTGGTATTTAACACATAAATTCCCCACTAAGGTCGTTTTCCCAGAATTGCTGAATCCAGCTACAAATATTCTTGCTGGGTGGTGGAAAATATTAAGTTGCTCGTCTGTGACAGACGTACACTCCTCCATATTTTCCCCATAAATGGTTCAATTACTTATGGGCGGTCGCTTATATATATATATATATATATATATATATATATATATATATATATATATATATATATATATATGCGAACAAGCCTGAATGGTCCCCAGGACTATATGCGACTGAAAACTCATATATCATATATGAGTCATATATATATATATATATATATATATATATATATATATATATATATATATATATATATATATATATATATATATATATATAACTGAAAACTCACACCCCAGACTCACACCATTCAGGCTTGTTCGCATATATATATATATATATATATATATATATATATATATATATATATATATATATATATATATATACATATATATATATGGGAGTGAGAAAGAGTGTGTGAGAGCGTGTGTATGTGTGTGTGTGTGTGTGTGTGTGTGAGTATGTGTGTGTGTGAGTGTGTGAGTGTGAGTACTCACCTAATTGTACTCACCTAATTGTGCTTGCGGGGGTTGAGCTCTGGCTCTTTGGTCCCGCCTCTCAACCGTCAATCAACTGGTGTACAGATTCCTGAGCCTATTGGGCTCTATCATATCTACATTTGAAACTGTGTATGGAGTCAGCCTCCACCACATCACTTCCTAATGCATTCCATTTACTAACTACTCTGACACTGAAAAAGTTCTTTCTAACGTCTCTGTGGCTCATTTGGGTACTCAGCTTCCACCTGTGTCCCCTTGTTCACGTCCCACCAGTGTTGAATAGTTCATCCTTGTTTACCCGGTCGATTCCCCTGAGGATTTTGTAGGTTGTGATCATGTCCCCCCTTACTCTTCTGTCTTCCAGTGTCGTAAGGTCATTTCCCGCAGTCTTTCCTCATAACTCATGCCTCTTAGTTCTGGGACTAGTCTAGTAGCATACCTTTGGATTTTTTCCAGCTTCGTCTTGTGCTTGACAAGGTATGGGCTCCATGCTGGGGCCGCATACTCCAGGATTGGTCTTACATATGTGGTGTACAAGATTCTGAATGATTCCTTACACAGGTTCCTGAACGCCGTTCTGATGTTAGCCAGCCTCGCATTTGCCGCAGACGTTATTCTCTTTATGTGGGCTTCAGGAGACAGGTTTGGTGTGATATCAACTCCTAGATCTTTCTCTCTGTCTGTTTCATTAAGTACTTCATCTCCTATTCTGTATCCTGTGCCTGGCCTCCTGTTTCCACTGCCTAGTTTCATTACTTTGCATTTACTCGGGTTGAACTTCAACAGCCATTTGTTGGACCATTCACTCAGTCTATCCAGGTCATCTTGTAGCCTCCTACTATCATCCTCTGTTTCAATCCTCCTCATAATTTTTGCATCATCGGCAAACATTGAGAGGAACGAATCTATACCCTCTGGGAGATCATTTACATATACCAGAAACAGTATAGGTCCAAGGACTGACCCCTGCGGGACTCCACTTGTGACGTCTCGCCAATCTGAGACCTCACCCCTCACACAGACTCGTTGTCTCCTGTTGCTTAGGTACTCCTCTATCCACCGGAGTACCTTCCCTCTCACTCCAGCCTGCATCTCCAACTTTCGCACTAGCCTCTTGTGTGGCACTGTATCAAAGGCTTTCTGACAATCCAAAAATATGCAGTCTGCCCACCCTTCTCTTCCTTGCCTTATTTTTGTTGCCTGGTCGTAGAATTCAAGTAACCCTGTGAGGCAGGACCTGCCATCACTGAACCCTTGTTGATGCTGTGTTACAAAGTTCCTTCGCTCCAGATGCTCCATTAGTTTTTTTCGCACAATCTTCTCCATCAGCTTGCATGGTATGCAGGTTAGGGACACTGGCCTGTAGTTCAGTGCCTCCTGTCTATCCCCTTTCTTGTATATTGGGACTACGTTAGCTGCTTTCCAAATATCTGGCAGTTCCCCTGTTGCCAGTGATTTGTTATACACTATGGAGAGTGGTAGGCACAGTTCTCTTGCTCGTTCCTTTAGAACCCAAGGGGAGATTCCATCTGGGCCTATAGCCTTCGTCACGTCCCACTCTAGTAAACACTTCCTTACTTCCCCACTGGTAATCTCAAACTCTTCCAGTGGTTCCTGGTTAGCTATTCCCTCACTTACCTCTGGAATTTCTCCTTGCTCTAAGGTGAATACCTCCTGGAATTTCTTATTCAATTCCTCACACACTTCCTTGTCATTTGTAGTGAATCCTTCCGCCCCTATCCTTAATCTCATAACCTGTTCCTTTACTGTTGTTTTTCTCCTAATGTGGCTATGCAACAATTTAGGCTGAGTCTTTGCCTTGCTTGCGATGTCATTTTCATATTGTCTTTCTGCCTCTCTTCTCATCCTGACATATTCATTCCTGGCATTCTGGTATCTTTCTCTGCTCTCCAGTGTCCTGTTATTCCTATAGTTTCTCCATGCCCTTTTACTTTGCTGCTTAGCTAGCCTACATCTCTGATTAAACCATGGGTTTCTCATCTTCAATTCTCTGTTTTCCTTTTGGACTGGGACAAACTTGTTTGCTGCGTCCTTGCACTTCTGCGTGATGTAATCCATCATATCTAGGGCCGTCTTTCCCCTGAGCTCTGTTTCCCATGCTATATCTGTTAGGAATTTTCTTCTCCCCTCATAGTTTCCCTTTCGGTATGCTAACCTTTTGGTTTCGGTATCCCTCCTCGAGTTCAATAACCCTTCTTCAATCAAGTACTCAAACACCAGTACACTGTGGTCGCTCATTCCTACTGGGTCCTCAAAACCGATTTCTCTTATGTCGAAGTCGTTCAGAGTGAAGACTAGGTCAAGTCTCGCTGGTTCGTCATTGCCTCTCATCCTTGTGGGTTCTCCGACATGCTGGGCTAAAAAGTTGCTTGTCACCACCTCCAATAGTTTGGCTCTTCACGTATCCTCGCCTCCATGCGGTTCCTTGTTCTCCCAGTCAATCTTTCCGTGATTGAAGTCGCCCATGATGAGCAGGTGGGATCTATTTCTACAGGCAGCAGAGGCTGCCCTCTCAATTATAGTGTTAACTGCCTTGTTGTTGTTCTCATACTCTTGACTGGGTCTCCTGTCATTTGGTGGAGGGTTGTATATTACTGCTACTACTATTCTTGGTCCTCCCATTGTCATGGTGCCTGCTATGTAGTCTCTGAACTCCTCACAGCCCGGGATGGCCATCTCCTTAAAACTCCATTCCCTTCTCATGAGTAGGGCCACTCCGCCTCCTCCCCTACCTTCCCTCTCTTTCCTTATTACTGTTTACTCCTGGGGAAACACGGCATTCGTTATGATTCCAGAGAGTTTTGTTTCAGTGAGTCCGATTACATCTGGGTTAACTTCTTGTGCTCTTTCCCTTAGTTCACTTGTCTTGCTTGTGATCCCATCTATGTTCGAGTACATCACCCTGAAACTGACTCTCTTCTGCTTCTTTTCTGGGGGGAACCTTTGGGATCTGGGGTGAGTGGGAGCTGGGGGGACCTGGCACGGGGGGATTGGTGGAGGAGGGAGGGCTTGGGGTGGTGGGGGAGAGGGGGAGGGTACAGGGGGTGGATAAGAGGGGGAGGGTACAGGCGGTGGATAAGAGGGGGAGGGTACAGGGGGTGGATAAGAGGGGGAGGGTTGGGGAAGCATGGGGGGAGGAGAGGCTTTGGGGGATAGGGGAGATGGGGGGGCTTGGGGGGAGAGAAAAGGGTGGAGGGCTTGGGGGGCGTGGGGGAAAAGGGAGGGCTGAGGTGGGTGAGGAAGAGGGGAGGGTTTAGGGGAGTGGGGGAGAGGGGAAGACTTAGGTGGGGTGGGGGAGAGTGGGGGGCTTAGGCGGGAGGGGGGGAAGGGATGGCATGGGGGTGGAAGAGACGGGAAGGCATGTGGGAGAAGGGAGGGCATGGGGGATGGGGGAGAAGGGAGGTCCTGGGGAGAGGGGTGAGGGGGAGAAGGGGGGTGAGTGGGGGGAGAGGGGTGGGTGGGGGGAGGGTGCCCTAGGTGGATACTTAGTGGGGGGCTGACAGGGGATGGGGCAGGTTGGGTGTCTGTTGGGTAGAATGTGGGGGTGGTGCCCCAATCCCTGTGGCTGTTGCACTGTTTGAGGAGGGTTCTCCACTTCCCTCTGGGATTGTAGGGTTCTGGGTTGTGGTACTCTGATTTCCTTCTTTCTCCCTGCGCTCCTTCTTCGCGTCTGCTGTCCGTATTCTCTCTTCCCTTGTCATATCCCTCTGCAGGAATATTTTCTTGAACTTCTCTACACCTTTTAGACAAAACTTCCTTGCTAGCAGTTCCTCTTTCGAGATTTCGCTCATGAAAACCACCTTTATCATTCGGTCTCTGTCCTTGTTGTACTTTCCAAGCCTGAAAACCTTTTCAACATTTCGCTCAGCTCCCTCCATCCTTACCTCTTTAAGGATCTCTTTAATCATGTTTTTGTCCTTGTCTCTCCGCTTCTTTGGTCTGGTCCCTGTTTGTTCTTTAATGCCTGCTACTACTACTGCTCTATTTCTCTCTATCAGCCGGCTAGTACATCTAGCTGCTTCCTGAGAGGAAGCCACTTCCATGGCAACTTCCTTAACCGCAGACCTAGCTTCAGGGCTCTTGAGTGTGAGTGTGTGTGTTGTAACACTGTAAAAGTGTTTGGTTTAGTTTAATACATACATAGAGTACATGAGTCACAGACAAGGATCTGAGAGGCGCCAGTTTGTCGGCCTGAGATCTCACACCTCAAAGCGTTAATGACCTCAAGTGACCTGAGGTCAGATCATGAGAATTTCACCTTGCTTCCGCTAAGCTTATAATTGTAGTCTGGTAGCCTTCAAACATGCCGACGTTTAAGGAGTGGCTTGGTAGTGCCGGAGGCTATCTACTTGTGGGCGGAGTTAGTACTAGGGTCCCCAATATATGTACTCGGAGAGCATTAAGCATTAAGAGACAGAACAGCAGACGAGCCAGCAGAGCAGAGAAGACAGCCCTATCAGGGAGGCTGTCGGCCGGCAGGGCGGGAGTCTCTGTCAACTACAGACCCCCCCCCCCTCTCTATTCAACTTAAACTCAGTCCTCGGTTAGTGAACATTTAGGTGACTTGGTCGTGTTTACATATGTTGTGTGATGATCAGGGGCAGTCAAGTTGTAGGGTTCTCGAATTCTTGGATGATGACTCACTTTGCATATTAAACTGGAACATTTTAATTGAATTGCTAAATTATGATACTTCATGGGAAATATAATTATGAATTTATTATTTAAATTGTGTTTAACTTTGTTCCCTAGAGCTTTGAGTTGAGGTGAGAAAGCCTCTGTGGTTACTGGGTTCATGATATTAATGAGTACATGTTTGGAGTTGATACATGGTAATAACATCTTTTGAGAATATTTTGATGCAGACAAGTTCCATTCCTTGTCTTGTATGTAATGATCATGAATGGATGGTGGCAGCATTTCGTCTTCTACTATCTACTCTTCTACGTCTACTTTCTACTCTTCTACTACTACCTATCTACGTCTCTCCCTCCACCCCTCTCTAAACTCTCACTTTCAACTAATGACCCTCCTCGCTCCTCCCACCTCTCTGCCTCTCACCCCAAACCCTCACTAATTACTTCACTATTCATTTCTTTCCTTTCGTTTTCTCTTATACGTTTGTGGCAATGATTCTGTATTCTAGAGTGCTCTCTAGAGTTTCGGGTAACTGATCAAGTGACGGCGCCTTGTAGTCTTAGCACCTAGGTAGTCAAATACATAGGTTACAAGGTGTTGAACGAGAGAGGTTGCCTTAGGATCTCTGGGAGTGCTCTAGAATAGTTAGCTAACTGGGGACGGGATAACGGACTAGAGACAGCTGTTTCCCCGGCCTCGTTAGTTAACTGGGGGGTGGAATAATGGACAAGATAGAGCTATTTCCCCCACCCCCCGTTACAATGTTGGTAGCGGTGTTGAACAATGTTTAAGGTATTGGTGTTCTTTTAACATTGTTCAGTCCCACGTGTCTTTTTTCTGCTCAGGCGCTATCAGGGAGATCTTGACAGGTGGTTAATATTCGCGATTTAGCAAGTTTTCAGGTTAGGAGATTGTGATTCTCTGGTGTTGTGGTTTAGTGATTTTGTGAGTTTTGTGGTGTTCAGGGAAGGTTCACCAGAACTTGCGTGTGTAGTGATTAATGTTAGTAATAAGATTTGGCGATTTGGGAACTTAGCGGTGTTGGTAGTGCAGGTCAGCTGAGTGTGACAGGTGACCTCGCATGTCCCACGGGGACACCCAGCCACCGCTGGTCTCCAGGTCAGTGGGGAGTGGCAGGTGTAGTTCTTAAGTAGTTTTTAAGTGGTGGTTCTGCTCAGATTATTGCGATCGACTGTTTTACTCCATTTGAACGCAATAACCCGAGGTGTACTGGTATTGTACAGCATGCTAGGGGGAGGCTTAGTATGTCAGTAGACTTCACGTTGGGGACGCTCGACGTTAGATAGTCTGGTCACAGGGGTGGCAACAGTTTGGAGTTGTTGACTGGCGGAGAAGCTAGGGAAACACTCTGGGTCACGTAGGTGGCTGTAGGTTAAGGGTGGGAGTAATGGATATTTAAGTACGTAAGATTACGAAAGGTACAGTTAAGTTAGGCTAGTGTTTGGTCTATTAGTATTGATATTTTTGTGGAGATTCGTTTAGTGGCAAGTTAAAAGTAGTGACGATCTTATTCTCTCTTCTCTAACTTTACTCTGTTACTGTTTTATGTTCCACCAAGTCAATATCATTCAGAGTTAATTGGATTATTAAAAATTGAAGTGTAGTTGTTGCCAGGAGGAGGGCGTTATGATATGACTGTGTAACCCTATACAAACTACAGGGTCACATAGCATTTTGGGAGCACGGTATTGTCGCCTTTATGTTCAATTCACAGGTGGGAGCCAGAGGAGAGGCGCGACGCATATGCAGAAGAGAGAGACGGCTGCTTGGTACCACACTCAGGGGCGTTCCTCACCACCACCACGACCAGCCCCCTACCTGGATGTCATGGCTCCACCACCACCACCACCACCCCGGGGACCCCAAGATGCAGCCCTCCTGGTCGGTCAACATTGGTCTACCCAGTGGACCCCAGGACGGACGGACCCCAAGACGGACGGACCCCCAGTGGACCCCACGACGGATGGACCCCCAGTGGGCCCCCAGGTCGTTCTGAAGACGACCCCAGACGACCCAGTAAAGATGGAAGAGGAACAACAACAACTCCAGTCTGTCCCACCAACATCGGTCTACCCAGGATGGACCCCAGGACGGACGGACCCCAATGGACCCCAGGTCGCTTGTCAAAGACCCATGGGAGGAGGAAGAGAGAAGAAAGAAGAGAGAAGAAGGAAGAGAGAAGAAGGAAGAGAGAAGAAAGAAGAAAGAAGAGAGAAGAAAGAAGAAGAAGATAAGACCAAGCTGAGTGAGACACGATGCCTAGTGTCCCTTGCTGGTGTCAGCATCATTGCATGGAGCGTAATTGCAAGACAGGATCGTTGCCTTAACTGGCCGCCCCTCCTGCAAGCATGTTGCTCTGTTGAGTGATTCTTCCTGTGTCGTGCGGACTTGATGTGGCTGTCAGAAGTAGCTCTCTGAAGGAGGCGTGCTCGAGCAACAGGGAGGAGAAGAGTAGGATGGGATTTCTACTGTTGGCAACTATATGAAGGTCTCGAAACTTGTAGTCCCTATAGCTGTGAAGAACCCCAATATACGTCTCTCATGGTGACTGACGTAGGGCCAATTACAGATCAGCTGGGACAACCGAATTCCACGGTCCTGTGCACAGTTCAAGTAATAACGGCTTTCTGGTTGACCAAGGGTTGTTGTGCGTTAACGACGGAGGCAGTTGTGTTGGAGAAATGTGGTACAGGATTATCTACAAGACCAAGCAGTGACGTCGCCCAGCCAGAGACAATGGACGTCTGTCTATATATTTCATTTTTTAGAGTAGGATGATGTATATTTGTTTAGCTAGGATGTATTTTTTTTTTTGTTAATAAAGTTGTTGCACACAGCTAGCTTGCTTTAGCAGTGTTGCAAAAACTTTATTTCGGGGAGAAGGGGAGATGTAACACTGTAAAAGTGTTTGGTTTAGTTTAATACATACATAGAGTACATGAGTCACAGACAAGGATCTGAGAGGCGCCAGTTTGTTGGCCTGAGATCTCACACCTCAAAGCGTTAATGACCTCAAGTGACCTGAGGTCAGATCATGAGAATTTCACCTTGCTTCTGCTAAGCTTATAATTGTAGTCTGGTAGCCTTCAAACATGCCGACGTTTAAGGAGTGGCTTGGTAGTGCCGGAGGCTATCTACTTGTGGGCGGAGTTAGTACTAGGGTCCCCAATATATACTCGGAGAGCATTAAGCATTAAGAGACAGAACAGCAGACGAGCCAGCAAAGCAGAGAAGACAGCCCTATCAGGGAGGCTGTCGGCCGGCAGGGCGGGAGTCTCTGTCAACTACAGACCCCCCCCTCTCTATTCAACTTAGACTCAGTCCTCGGTGAGTGAACATTTAGGTGACTTGGTCGTGTTTACATATGTTGTGTGATGATCAGGGGCAGTCAAGTTGTAGGGTTCTCGAATTCTTGGATGATGACTCACTTTGCATATTAAACTGGAACATTTTAATTGAATTGCTAAATTATGATACTTCATGGGAAATATAATTATGAATTTATTATTTAAATTGTGTTTAACTTTGTTCCCTAGAGCTTTGAGTTGAGGTGAGAAAGCCTCTGTGGTTACTGGGTTCATGATATTAATGAGTACATGTTTGGAGTTGATACATGGTAATAACATCTTTTGAGAATATTTTGATGCAGACAAGTTCCATTCCTTGTCTTGTATGTAATGATCATGAATGGATGGTGGCAGCATTTCGTTTTCTACTATCTACTCTTCTATGTCTACTTTCTACTCTTCTACTACTACCTATCTACGTCTCTCCCTCCACCCCTCGCTAAACTCTCACTTTCAACTAATGACCCTCCTCGCTCCTCCCACCTCTCTGCCTCTCACCCCAAACCCTCACTAATTACTTCACTATTCATTTCTTTCCTTTCGTTTTCTCTTATACGTTTGTGGCAATGATTCTGTATTCTAGAGTGCTCTCTAGAGTTTCGGGTAACTGATCAAGTGACGGCGCCTTGTAGTCTTAGCACCTAGGTAGTCAAATACCTAGGTTACAAGGTGTTGAACGAGAGAGGTTGCCTTAGGATCTCTGGGAGTGCTCTAGAATAGTTAGCTAACTGGGGACGGGATAACGGACTAGAGAGAGCTGTTTTCCCCGGCCTCGTTAGTTAACTGGGAGGTGGAATAATGGACAAGATAGAGCTATTTCCCCCACCCCCCGTTACAGTGTGTGTGTGTGTGTGTGTGTGAGTGTGTGTGTGTGTGAGTGTGAGTGTGAGTGTGTGTGTGTGTATGTGTGTGTGTGTGTGTGTATTCACCCACCAAGGAATGTCACTCCCTCAGGACATAGCCAGTCCTCCTGATGTTTTTTTGAAGTAGAAGTCCCCTAGTGATGACCTCCAGACGAGAGGAAAAAAAGTTTTCTACAGCAGGCCTAACCCTTCTCTTACAAAAAGGACTGAGAGGACTGTTGTATGTGGCAACGTTGCCCCCCACGGTTCTGAGTCAATAAAAGGACGCTACACCTCCCCCCCACCACGTATTATTGAAATAGTGACGAAACCGACCACTCTCCTCCCCGTCTAGACCGAGATGTAAGTAAATTAGTATCTATTTCATATAAGGGTTATATATATATATATATATATATATATATATATATATATATATATATATATATATATATATATATATATATATATATATATATATATATATATATATATATATACTGTATATACCGTATGACCGTATTTTATATATTTATTTATTTATTTATTTATTTATTTATTTATTTATTTATTTATGGATATTTAATTCAAATGAGAAATATTAAGATGGGTTTTCCCCTTCCCTGTGAGTGTGGGAGAGTGTGTGTATATAAATTATACACTATTTCCTTCATTAGGTAAATGTCGCCAGCCCACCCTCCCTTCCAGAGAGGATGGCTTCATGTGCTTCTTGTGTGGAAATACCACCTTGAGACCTCACCACACTTTCCCTTGTGATAATTGTGGGACCTCTGTGTGTGAGGACTTGACCTCTGAACATCTGCAAACATGCCCCCGTGGTGAGTGAATAAACCCTCCACCTTTATTTCTCTTAAGAATCTTTTTTTGAGAACTTATGTCATGGGGTTTAGTGTGTGGGTGTTGCCTTTTTATTATTATTATTATTATCATTATTATTATTATTATTATTATTATTTTTTTCCAGGGGCGATTCAGAGGCAGGTAGGAGAGGAACATGACAAAGCACAGCGTGACAATAACCCTGTAGGTGGAGGTGGGGTTAGACAGTCCATTGCAAATGGAGGGGAGGGGGGAGAGGAAGTGATGAGTGATGATGATGATGATGACGATGATGATGATGATGATGATGATGATGTCGACGATGGTGGTGGTGATAGGGGTGACATCTCTCAACCGGGCCCTAGTGGTCTTAGACCTCTTGTCAACAATCGAGTTAATGACCTAATTAGTGATGAAAATTCCCCAGATGAGGAGGATGCTATAGACACTCCCCACTTAATTAATAGGGTGGGGGCCCTGGGGGATCTCTTTACTAGGATGGAATATTCCATCCCCTCAGCCTTCGCCACAGACCCTATAGGACTCCTAAGCAACTTTAGGGACTATTACATATCTGAAATAGAGAATTACATGAATTCTCTTGGGGGACATGGCAATTTTACTTCATCATTAAAAATCCTTCTCGAAGTAAAGGTAACACTTTTAAAACAACGACTCACAGAAGATGATGACTTTAGGGAACACTTCATAACGACACCTGCTAGACTGGTAACTCTTGAGGATGTGGGTAATCTTATTGATAGCTGGGTGGGTTATATGATTACACGACTGGAAGATCTCCTTTCAGAAACAGAGGGGAGTGGTTTCATATTATATAATGTCGATTTCCTCAAAATCGTCATCTGTAATGCAAGTGTAAGGTCAGTTTTGGGGGATTATGTCCCTTATCCCCCCTTTCTAAGGGGACGGTATGAGGTCTTCAACCCAAACCCAGCTGGTAACAATAAAACATGCATTATTCAGTGCATTGCTGCTTTTCTGGCATCACAACAAGGGTGGAAGTGGAGACGTATAGGGAGACTTGTAGAGTCTCACTCTAGGATTAGGAAAATGGTCAAATACGACAATTTATCCTTCCCTCTGTCTTGGGAGGATATCTCTAAATTGGAGAATAGAAATAAACTATCCATTTTTTTGTATTCAATACACAAACATACAGACGGCGTCTATCACGTCTCTCTTTGTCGTCGTGGTAGCAGACAGTACTCGGTCATAGTTCCTTTATTGTTATTGGGGGAATCTCATGTGGCCCTAATTAAAGAGTTCGATAAGTTCCTACGGAACTTTACTCGCAGCCACAGACGAAAGACAGTCTTCTGTAGAAACTGTCTCTCAGAATATCAAAATTCGTCTGAGCTAACAAATCACTCATCTTCCTGCGACATCACTCAGAAAATTATTTACCCTCAGCCTGGGGACACACTCCATTTTAAAAATACGGGGAAAGGTTACCCCCCTTCCCATGTGGGCTATTTTGATTTTGAGTGTGTCCTAAGCACTGAGGATTGTCTAGGTTCTGTTACAGCTATACATAGACCTATAGCATACAGCTATATAATTGTTGATAGGAACCACACTGTCATTGATAAATTTACTTATTTTGGGGGGGACAGTGTTACTCATTTCATGCAGCGAGTTGCTACCAAATGGGAAATTATCAGATCCACTCTCCCCCATTATGAAATAGACATGTCTCTTGAGGATATGATCCATTTTAGGAGACAGACTCACTGCCAGTTTTGTGAGGAGGTATTTACCCCCTCCAATTTCAAGGTTCAACATCATGATCACCTTAGGGAAAAACTCAATTATATTGGAGCTCTATGTAATTACTGCAACCTCCGCCACAAGAATGCTCTAGAGAGTTTAGTCCTAATTGCTCATAATATGTCTTATGACATGGGCTTAATTTTGAGGGAGTTTGCCATGGGTTCAAATATTAAGAGCAATATCCTCATGAGACAGGGGACGAAATATCTTAAAGGTAGAAATAGGGAAGCTTAAATTTCTTGATTCACTGGCTTTTATTACAGGTAGTCTTTCATCCCTAGCAAAGACCCACATTGATTCAGCCAGCCCCTTAACATTCACTCACTCAATGATAGAAGGTTTGGCCAAAAAGAGTCACCACCTACTCTTAAACGGTAAGCAGTTTTTCCCTTATGAATATACCAGAAAAACCACCTGCTTTAATGACACAACACTCCCTCCTATTGAAATGTTCTACAGCTCACTAAACAAATCAGGTATAACTTTGGAAGAATATAGACATTCTAAATTAGTATGGGAGGCTACAGGGTGTAGGACATTAAAAGACTACCTCCTCATTAATTTGAGGTGTGATGTAGGATTACTGGCTGACATTTTTACACACCACAGGGCAATTCTAAATGATATATATTCTTTAGAATTGACACACTATTGCAACCTCCCAGGGTACTCCTACGACTGCTTCCTGAAAAGTAGCAGAATATCGTTGGAGTTAATTGCAGATGTGACGTTGCACAAACTCTTATCACAAAACATACGAGGGGGTTTTACAACTGCAGTTAGGAGTTATGTCAGAGCTAACAACCGCTATGTCAACCCATCTTTTAACCCCCAGGAGGATAGGTCTTCATTCTTACTTTATCTAGATTTCAACTCCCTCTATGGGAGTTGTATGACTAAGAAATTGCCCTATGGGGGACTAAGGAGACTATCATCTGATGAGATGAACTCCTTCATTAGCGGAGGGAAGATAATGACAGAAAAGCCATTCTCTTCTAACAAAGGGTACTGGCTCTTAATTGACACCAAACACATAAGATCTGAAATAGCTAGACTAACAGACGATCTACCCCTTTGTTTACACCATAGGGGAATAAGTATGGAGGATATCTCACCATTTAGTAGGGGACTTCTGGAAACAAATAACATTACAAATCTCCCTAAAAAAAATATTAAACTGGTTGGAGATCATCTCCCCAAGAAACATTATTTCATATCTCTTCACCTTTTACAACTATTTATTGAGATAGGACTTGAAGTGGAAACAATACATGCAATTTACGAGTTCCGTCAGTCAGATTTTATGGCAGAATTTGTTAACACCAACGTTAACAATAGAAATGCCTCCACCAGTAACGATAGGAAAACACTCTTGAAATTACTGACAAACAGTGTTTTTGGTAAAACACTACTAAACCCAGCCCGTTATGCCATTGACACCAAACTAGTGACTTCAGCTAGGGTCTTTTTACGAGAGGTGAAGAATCCTCGCTTTAAACGTATGGTGCATTTAGGTGACAATAAATTATTGTCTGTCAGTTCCAGACCATTCATTAAAATTACTCACCCTAATTACATTGGGTTCCAGATTCTTGAGCTAGCAAAATACAGTTTGTACCATTTTTGGTACAGGGTACTTAAGAACCACTATTCAGATAGGGTACAACTGCTGTATAGTGATAAAGACAGTTTCATTTTCAGCTTACTAGCTGAAGATGTCTTTAATGAGATGGGGAAAGAACCCCTTAGTTTGTGGATGGATACGAGTAATTTTCCTGAAACTCACCCCTTGTATGATCCTTCTAAAAAGGGTGTTTTAGGGCTGTTAAAGTCAGAGGTGTCAGATAAACACATCCTTGAAGTTGTGGCACTCAAGCCCAAAATGTATAGTGTGCTTTTGCTTGACAATAAAAATTCCATCACCGCTAGGGGTATTCCCCGAGCTGTGCAAAGATCTTTAACACATAACCACTTTAAAGAGACCCTCCACAGTAATGGTGTAGTAAATACTTTTAATTACTCACAAATAAGGAATATAGGGGGGCAGATGGCAACCACATTCAATACTAAGAGGGGTTTAAGTGCATTTGATGATAAGCGCTTTTACCTAAATAAATACACTAGCCTAGCGTATGGTCACCCAGACATACCATCGGACCCCCACTCCAACACCTCAGCCCAAGGAATGTCCACCGAGAGTGAAGATAGTGACGTCATTGAACCACAAGGAGAGGAAGGACAACGCCCCACCAGCGAGAGTGAACCCTATGACGTCAGCAGTCAGTCACCCGAGGGAGGCCCACTACAACCCATTCACTCTCTGGGAGATGATGAGTCATCATCTTCGTCCCAAGAGGAGGAGGGGGAGGAAGACCCCACAACGGACCTGTGGGCACGGAGGAGGGCCCTTGTTAGTAAATATTATGTGGGGGGAGATGACCTACAATACGACTATGTTTAACCCTATGTACTTTGATAATATAATCTATAAATCATCAGGATTATTTCTTTTTCTCCTTCTTTAAGTATAAAAGCTTAAAATATAACCAACTTAAAAACAACTAAGGGAGGCTGGTCCCTCTTACGGTACACTCAAGGTCATCAAGTATGAGGAGGGGTGGTGAGGGGGGACCGCCCCTACTGCGAGGATCCTGTTTTTACACCTGTCCCATAGAGGGAGGTGGGGGGGGGGCATAACTGCCGCTCACCTGAGTGTTTATTATACAAATAAATTCATTTTTTTTTACTTAAATATACTGTCATACTTTTCTGTATAAATGAACATGAACATGAACATAGCGGCACATAATAGATACCTATCTTCACTGTTTTTACGATTGTTGCTGCCCCACACCTTGGATGACCTAATATGGAGTGGCTCTAAGTGGCACTCCGCTTCTGATTTTCTTATCTGATTGCCCTTCATAGGTGGCTACTTTACTGTAAATGAACATGAACATAGTGGCGCATAATAGATACCTATCTTCACTGTTTTTCGACTGCTACCACTCACACCTTGGGTGACCTAATATGGAGTGGCACTATGTGGCTCCCCGCTTCTGATTTTCTTATCTGATTTCCATAAACAGGTGGGGCGATCTGTCACCAAAATAACTACTAACACATCCCACAAGGGGAGACACACCACACAATGGGAGACACAACGCACAAGGGAAGACACACCACACAAGGGGAGACACACCACACAAGGGGAGACACACCACACAAGGGGAGACACACCACACAAGGGAAGACACACCACACAAGGGGAGACACACCCTTGGGAGTTGATATCACGCCAGACCTGTCTCCTGCAGCACATATCAAGAGGATAACATCAGCGGCATATGCCAGGCTGGCCAACATACGAACGGCATTCAGAAATTTGTGTAAAGAATCATTCAGAACTTTGTATACCACATATGTCAGGCCAATCCTGGAGTATGCAGCCCCTGAATGGTGTTCATATCTAGTCAAGGATAAGACTAAACTGGAAAAGGTTCAAAGATTTGCCACCAGACTAGTACCCAAGCTGAGAGGTATGAGCTACGAGGAAAGACTACGGGACTTAAACCTCACTTCGCTGGAAGACAGAGGAGTTAGGGGGGACATGATCACCACATTCAAGATTCTAAAGGGAATTGATAGGGTAGATAAAGACAGGCTATTTAACACAAGGGGCACACGCACAAGGGTACACAGGTGGAAACTGAGCGCCCAAATGAGCCACAGAGATATTAGAAAGAACTTTTTTAGGGTCAGAGTGGTTGACAAATGGAATGCATTAGGAAGTGATGTGGTGGAGGCTGACTCCATACACAGTTTCAAGTGGAGATATGATAGAGCCCAATAGGCTCAGGAATCTGTACACCTGTTGATTGACGGTTGAGAGGCGGAAACAAAGAGCCACAGCTCAACCCCCGCAAGCACAACTAGGTGAGTAACTAGGTGAGTACACCACACAAGGAAAGACACACCATACAAAGGGGAAACACAGCACACGAGTGGAGACAAACCACACAAGGGAAGACACACGACACAAAGGGAGAAACATAAAACAAGGAAAGAGAAATCACACATGAGGGGATACACGACACAAGGGGAGACACACATCACACAAGGGAGACACATCACACAAATACACACACCACACATGTTGAGACACACCAGACAAAGGGAAAAACATCACACAAGGGAAGACACACCACACAAGGACACAAGGGGAGACACACCACACAAGGGAAGACACACCACACAAGGAGAGATACATCACACAATGGGGAGACACATCACACAAGGTAAGACACAGCACACAAAAGGAAACACAACTCACAAGGGAAGACACATCACACAAGGGGAGACACATCACACAATGGGGAGACACATTACACAATCGGAGACACACACCACACAAGGGGAGACACATTACACAAGGGGAGACACAATGCGCAAGGGCAGACACATCACACAAGGGGAGACACAATGCGCAAGGGCAGACACATCACTCAAGTGGAGACACATCACACAAGAAGAGACACACCACACAAGGGGAGACACATCACACAAGGGGAGACACACCATACAAGGGGTGACACATCACACAATAGGAGACACACCACAGAAAGGGAGACACATCACACAATGCGAGACACATCACACAAGGGGGAGACACACCACACAAGGGGAGACACCACACAAGGGAAGGCACACCACAGAAGGGAAGACACACCACACAAGGGGGAGACACATCACACAAGGGGAGACACACTACACAAGGGGAGACACACCACACAAGGGGAAACACATCACACAAGGGGAGACACACTACACAAGGGGAGACACATCACACAAGGGGAGACACATCACACAAGAAGAGACACCACACAGAAGGGGAGACAAACCACACAAGGGGAGACACAACGCACAAGGGGAGACACATCACTTAAAGGGAGACACACCACACAACTGGAGACACACCACACAGAAGGGGAGACACACCACACAAGGGAAGACACACCACACAACGGGGAGACACAGTACACAAGGGGAGACAAACCACACAAGGGGAGACACACCACACAAGGGGAGAAACATCACACAAGGAAAGACACATCACACATGGAGGACACACGATACAAGAGGAGACACACATCACACAAGAGGAGACACATCACACAAAGAGACACACCACACATGTTGAGACACACCACACAAAGGGAAAACATCAAATAAGGGGAGACACACCACAAAAGGGGAGACACACCACACAAGGGAAGACTCAACACACGAGGTGAGACACATCACACAATGGGGAGACACATCACACAAGGGGAGACACACCACACAATGGGAAACACACTATACAAGGGGAGACACACCACACACGGGGACACACATCACATAAGGGGGGGACACACCACACAAGGGGAGACCCATCACACAAGGGGAGACACACCACACAACAGGGAGACACAGTACACAAGGTGAAACACACCAAACAAGGGGAGACACACCACACAAGGGAAGACACACCACACAAGGGGAGACACATCACACAAGGGGGAGACACACCACACAAGGGGAGACGCAGCACACAAGGGAAGACACACCACACAAGGAAAGACACAGCACACAAGGGGGAGACACACCACACAATGGTAGACACAGCACCCAAGGGAAGACACACCGCACAAGGGAAGACACATCACACAAGGGGAGACACACCACACAAGGGAAGACACATCACGCAAGGGGAGACACACCACACAAGAGGGAAACACACCACGCAAGGGGAGACACATCACACAAGCGGAGACACAACACACAATGGGAGTTACATCACACAACGGGAGACACACCACACAAGGGGAGACACACCACCCAAAGGGAGACACAACACACAAGGGAAGACACATCACACAAGCGGAGAAACAACACACAATGGGAGACACATCACACAACGAGAGACACATGACACAAGGGGAGAAACACCACAAAAGGGGAGACACACCACCCAAGGCGAGACACAACACACAAGGGAAGACACATCACAGAAGCTGATACACAACACACAAGGGGAGACACATCACACAAGGAGAGACACATCACACAAGGGGAGACACATCACACTAGGGGAGACACATCACAAAAGGGAAGACACACCACATACGGGGAGACACATCACACAATGGGAGACACACCAAACAATGGGAGACACACCACACAAGGAGATGCACAACACACAAGGGGAGACACATCACACAAGGGGAGACACATCACACTAGGGGAGACACACCGCAAAAGGGGAGACACATCACACAACGGGAGACACACCACACAATGGGAGACATATCACACAAAGGGGAGACACACCACACAACTGGAGACACACCACACAAGGGGAGACACACCACCCAACGGGGAGATACAGCACACAAGGGGAGACACACCACTTAAGTGGGAGACACATCACACAAGGGGAGACACACCACACAATGGTAGACACACTACACAAGGGGAGACACACCACACAAGATGAAACACATCACACAAGGAGAGACACACCACACAAGATGAAACACATCACACAAGGGGAGACACACCACACAATGGGAGACACAACGCACAAGGGGAGACACATAACAAAGAGGGAGACATACCACACACCTGGAGACACACCACACAAGGGGAGACACACCCCACAACGGGGAGACACAACACACAAAGGGAGACACAGCACACAACGGGGAGACACAACACACAAGGGGAGACAAACCACATAAGGGGAGACACCACACAAGGGGAGAAACAACACACAAGGAAAGACACATCACACATAGGGGGCCACACGACACAAGGGGAGACACATCATACAAGGGGAGACACATCACACAAAGAGACACACCACACATGTTGAGATAAACCACACAAAGGGAAAAACATCACACAAGGGGAGACACACCACACAAAGGGAAAAACATCACACGAGGGGAGACACACCACACAAGGGGAGACACACCACACAAGGGAAGACACACCACACAATTGGAGACACACGACGCAAGGGGAGACACACCACAAAAAGGGGAAACACAGCACACAAGTGGAGACAAACCACACAAGGGGAGACACACGACACAAGGGGAGACACACATCACACAAAGGAAAAACATCACACAAAGAGAGACACACCACACAAGGACACAAGGGGAGACACACCACACAAGGGAAGACACACCACACAAGGGGAGACACATCACACAAAGGGGAGACACATCACACAAGGGAAGACACAGAACACAAGGGGAAACACAACTCACAAGGGAAGACACATCACACAATCGGAGACACACATCACACAAGGGGAAACTCACCACACAAGGGGAGACACATTACACAAGGGGAGGCACAATGCGCAAGGGCAGACACATCACACAAGTGGAGACACATCACAAAAGAGGAGACACACCACACAAGGGGAGACACATCACACAAGGGGAGACACACCATACAAGGGGTGACACATCACACAATAGGAGACACACCACAGAAAGGGAGACACATCACACAATGCGAGACACATCACACAAGGGGGAGACACCTCACACAAGGGGAGACACACCACACAAGGGAAGGCACACCACAGAAGGGATGATCCACCACACATGGGGGAGACACATCACACAAGGGAAGACACACAACAAAATCAGAGACACACTACACAAGGGGAGACACACCACACAAGGGGAAACACATCACACAAGGGGAGACACACCACACAAGGGGAGACACATCACACAAGGGGAGACACATCACACAAGAAGAGACACAATACAGAAGGGGAGACAAACCACACAAGGGGACACACAACGTACAAGGGGAGACACATCACTTAAAGGGAGACACACCACACAACTGGAGACACACCACACAAAAGGAGACACACCACACAACGGGGAGAAACATCACACAAGGAAAGACACATCACACATGGGGGACACACGATACAAGGGGCGACACACATCACACAAGAGGAGATACATCACGCAAAGAGACACACCACACATGTTGAGACACACCACACAAAGGGAAAACATCACATAAGGGGAGACACACCACACAAGGGGAGAAACACCACACAAGGGAAGACTCACCTCACAAGGTGAGACACATCACGCAATGGGGAGACACATCACACAAGGGGAGACACACCACACAATGGGAAACACACTACACAAGGGGAGACACACCACACACGGGGACACACATCACACAAGGGGGGACACACCACACAAAGGGAGACACATCACACAAGGGGAGACACACCACACAACAGGGAGACACAGTACACAAGGGGAGACACACCACACAACAGGGAGACCCAGCACACAAGGGGAGACACACCACACAACAGAGAGACACTGCACACAAGGAGAGACACACCACGAAACGGGGAAACACAGCACACAAGGGGAGACAAACCACACAAGGGGAGACACACCACACAAGGGGAGAAACATCACACAAGGAAAGATAAATCACACATTTGGGGACACACATTTCACAAGGGGAGACACATCACACTAAGAGACACAGCACACATGTTGAGACACACCACACAAAGGGAAAAACATCACACAAGGGGAGACACACCACACAAAGGGAGACACACCACACAAGGGGAGACACACCACACAAGGGAAGACACACCAAACAAGGGAAGACACACCACACAAGGGAAGACACACCCTTGGGAGTTGATATCACGCCAGACCTGTCTCCTGCAGCACATATCAAGAGGATAACGTCAGCGGCATATGCCAGGCTGGCCAACATACGAACGGCATTCAGAAATTTGTGTAAAGAATCATTCAGAACTTTGTATACCACATATGTCAGGTCAATCCTGGAGTATGCAGCCCCTGCATGGTTTTCATATCTTGTCAAGGATAAGACTAAACTGGAAAAGGTTCAAAGATTTGCCACCAGACTAGTACCCGAGCTGAGAGGTATAAGCTACGAGGAGAGACTACGGGACTTAAACTTCACTTCGCTGGAAGACAGAAGAGTTAGGGGGGACATTATCACCACATTCAAGATTCTAAAGGGAATTGATAGGGTAGATAAAGACAGTCTATTTAACACAAGGGGGCACACGCACAAGGGGCCACAGGAGGAAACTGAGCGCCCAAATGAGCCACAGAGACTATTAGAAAGAACTTTTTTAGGGTCAGAGTGGTTGACAAATGGAAGGCATTAGGAAGTGATGTGGTGCAGGATGACTCCATACACAGTTTCAAGTGGAGATATGATAGAGCCCAATAGGCTCAGGAATCTGTACACCTGTTGATTGACGGTTGAGAGGCTGGACCAAAGAGCCACAGCTCAACCCCCGCAGGCACAACTAGGTGAGTAACTAGGTGAGTATACCACACAAGGGACGACACACCACACAATTGGAGACACACCACACAAGGGGAGACACACCACACAAAGGGGAAACACAGCACACAAGTGGAGACAAACCACACAAGGGGAGACACACGACACAAGGGGAGAAACATAACACAAGGAAAGAGAAATCACACATGAGGGGACACACGACACAAGGGGAGACACACATCACACAAGGGGAGACACATCACACAAAGAGACACACCACACATGTTAAGACACACCAGACAAAGGGAAAAACATCACACAAGGGGAGACACACCACTCAAGGACACAAGGGGAGACACACCACACAAGGGAAGACACACCACACAAGGGGAGACACATCACACAATGGGGAGACACATCACACAAGGGAAGACACAGCACAGAAGGGGAAACACAACTCACAAGGGAAGACACATCACACAATCGGAGACACACACTACACAAGGGGAAACTCACCACACAAGGGGAGACACATCACACGAGGGGAGACACAATGCGCAAGGGCAGACACATCACACAAGGGGAGACACATCACACAAGAGGAGACACACCACACAAGGGGAGGCACATCACACAAGGGGAGACACATCGCACAAGGGGAGACACACCACAGAAGGGGAGACACATCACACAATAGGAGACACACCACAGAAAGGGAGACACATCACACAATGCGAGACACATCACACAAGGGGGAGACACTCCACACAAGACACACAACACAATGAAAGACACACCACACAATGGAAGACACACCACACAAAGGGAGACACACCACACAATGGGAGATACACCACACAAGGGCAGACACACCACACAAGGGAAAACACATACCCCAAGAGGAGACACACCACACAAGAGGAGACACATCACACAAGGGGAGACACAGCACACATGGGCAAATATACCACACAAAGGGAGACACAACACACAACGGGAGACAAATCACACAATGGAAGACACATCACACATGGGGGACACACGACACAAGTTGAGACACACCACACAAGGGGAGACACATCACAAAAGGGGAGACACACCACACAAAGGGAGATACACCACACAAGGGGAGACACATCACACAAGGGGAGACACACCACACAAGAGGGAGACACAACACACAAGGGAAGACACATCACACAAGCGGAGACACAACACACAATGGGAGACACATCACACAACGGGAGACACACCACACAAGGGGAGACACATCAATCAAGAGGAGACACACCACAGAAGGGGAGACACGTCACACAATGGGAGACACATCACACAAGGAGGAGACACACCACACAAGGGGGAGACACACCACACAAGGGAAGATACACCACTCAAGGGAAGACACACCACACAAGGGGAGACACATCGCACAAGGGGAGACACACCACACAACGGGAAACACACTACACAAAGGGAGACACATCACACAAGGGGAAAAGACATCACACAAGGGGGGGACACAACACACAAGGGGAGACACATCACTCAAGGGGAAACACATCACACAAGGGGAGACACAACACAAGGGGAGACACACAACAACAACGAGGAGACACAGCACACAAGGGGAGACAAACCCCACAAGGGGAGACACACCATACAAGGGGAGAAACATCACAGAAGGAAAGACGCATCACACAAGGGGAGACACAACACACAAGGGGAGACACATCGCGCAATAGGGAGACAAATAACACAAGAGGAGACACACCACCCAAAGGGATACACAACACACAAGGGAAGACACATCACACATGGGGAGACACACCACCCAAAAGGGAGACACACCACGCAAGGGGAGACACATCACACAATGGAAGACACATCATATATGGGAAGACACAACACAGAAAGGGAGACATATTCATACAAGTGGAGACACAACGCAAACGGGGAGACATAGCACACAAGGAGAGACAAACCACACAAGGGAAGACACACCACACAGGGGAAGAAACATCACACAAAGAAAGACACATCACACACGGGGGGACACACGACACAAGGGAAGACACACATATCACAAGGGGAGACACATCACACAAAGAGACACACCACACATGTTGAGACACACCAAACAAAGGGAAAAACATCACACAATAGGAGACACACCACACAAGGGGAGACACACCACACAAGAGAAGACACACCACACAAAGGGAGACACATTACACAATAGGGACACACGTCACACAAGGGGAGACATATTACACAAGGGGAAACACACCACACAAGGGGAGACACGTCACACATGGGGAGACACACCACACAATGGGAGACACACCACACAAGGGGAGACACACCACACAAGGGAAAACACATCACACAAGGGGAGACACACCACACAAGGGGATACACATCACACAAAGGGAGATACACTACACAAGGGGAGACACATCACACAAGGGGAGACACACCACACAAGAGGGAGACACAACACACAAGGGAAGACACATCACACAAGCGGAGACACAACACACAATGGGAGACACATCACACAACGGGAGACACACCACACAAGGGGAGACACATCAATCAAGAGGAGACACACCACAGAAGGGGAGACACGTCACACAATGGGAGACACATCACACAAGGAGGCGACACACCACACAAGGGGGAGACACACCACACAAGGGAAGATACACCACTCAAGGGAAGACACACCACACAAGGGGAGACACATCGCACAAGGGGAGACACACCACAAACCGGGAAACACACTACACAAAGGGAGACACATCACACAAGGGGAAAACACATCACACAAGGGGGGGGGGACACACCACACAAGGGGAGACACATCACTCAAGGGGAAACACATCACACAAGGGGAGACACAACACAAGGGGAGACACACAACAACAACGAGGAGACACAGCACACAAGGGGAGACAAACCACACAAGGGGAGACACACCATACAAGGGGAGAAACATCACACAAGGAAAGACGCATCACACAAGGGGAGACACAACACACAAGGGGAGACACATCGCGCAATAGGGAGACAAATCACACAAGAGGAGACACACCACCCAAAGGGATACACAACACACAAGGAAAGACACATCACACATGGGGAGACACACCACCCAAAAGGGAGACACACCACGCAAGGGGAGACACATCACACAATGGAAGACACATCATATATGGGAAGACACAACTCAGAAAGGAAGACATATTCATACAAGTGGAGACACAACGCAAACGGGGAGACATAGCACACAAGGAGAGACAAGCCACACAAGGGAAGACACACCACACAGGGGGAGAAACATCACACAAAGAAAGACACATCACACACGGGGGGACACACGACACAAGGGAAGACACACATATCACAAGGGGAGACACATCACACGAAGAGACACACCACACATGTTGAGACACACCAAACAAAGGGAAAAACATCACACAATAGGAGACACACCACACAAGGGGAGACACACCACACAAGAGAAGACACACCACACAAAGGGAGACACATTACACAATAGGGACACACGTCACACAAGGAGAGACATATTACACAAGGGGAAACACACCACACAAGGGGAGACACGTCACACAAGGGGAGACACACCACACAATGGGAGACACACCACACAAGGGGAGACACACCACACAAGGGAAAACACATCACACAAGGGGAGACACACCACACAAGGGGATACACATCACACAAGGGGAGACACATCACAAAAGGGGAGACACACCACACAAAGGGAGATACACCACACAAGGGGAGACACATCACACAAGGGGAGACACACCACACAAGAGGGAGACACAACACACAAGGGAAGACACATCACACAAGCGGAGACACAACACACAATGGGAGACACATCACACAACGGGAGACACACCACACAAGGGGAGACACATCAATCAAGAGGAGACACACCACAGAAGGGGAGACACGTCACACAATGGGAGACACATCACACAAGGAGGAGACACACCACACAAGGGGGAGACACACCACACAAGGGAAGATACACCACTCAAGGGAAGACACACCACACAAGGGGAGACACATCGCACAAGGGGAGACACACCACAAACCGGGAAACACACTGCACAAAGGGAGACACATCACACAAGGGGAAAACACATCACACAAGGGGGGGGACACACCACACAAGGGGAGACACATCACTCAAGGGGAAACACATCACACAAGGGGAGACACAACACAAGGGGAGACACACAACAACAACGACGAGACACAGCACACAAGGGGAGACAAACCACACAAGGGGAGACACACCATACAAGGGGAGAAACATCACACAAGGAAAGACGCATCACACAAGGGGAGACACAACACACAAGGGGAGACACATCGCGCAATAGGGAGACAAATCACACAAGAGGAGACACACCACCCAAAGGGATACACAACACACAAGGAAAGACACATCACACATGGGGAGACACACCACCCAAAAGGGAGACACACCACGCAAGGGGAGACACATCACACAATGGAAGACACATCATATATGGGAAGACAACTCAGAAAGGAAGACATATTCATACAAGTGGAGACACAACGCAAACGGGGAGACATAGCACACAAGGAGAGACAAACCACACAAGGGAAGACACACCACACAGGGGGAGAAACATCACACAAAGAAAGACACATCACACACGGGGGGACACACGACACAAGGGAAGACGCACATATCACAAGGGGAGACACATCACACGAAGAGACACACCACACATGTTGAGACACACCAAACAAAGGGAAAAACATCACACAATAGGAGACACACCACACAAGGGGAGACACACCACACAAGAGAAGACACACCACACAAAGGGAGACACATTACACAATAGGGACACACGTCACACAAGGGGAGACATATTACACAAGGGGAAACACACCACACAAGGGGAGACACGTCACACAAGGGGAGACACACCACACAATGGGAGACACACCACACAAGGGAAAACACGTCACACAAGGGGAGACACACCACACAAGGGGAGACACATCACACAAGGGGAGACACAGCACAAATGGGCAAACACACCACACAAAGGGAGACACAACACACAACGGGAGACAAATCACACAAGGGAAGACACATCACACATGGGGGACACACGACACAAGTTGAGACACACCACACAAGGGGGGACACATCACAAAAGGGGAGACACCACACAAGGGGAGATACACCACACAAGGGGAGACACATCACACAAGGGGAGACACACCACACAAGAGGGAGACACACCTCGCAAAGGGAGAGTGTGACGATAATCTCTTTCAAGAGAGATTGAGCCTGCTCTTCCCTACATCATTTTCGTCATGTTACAAGTACAAGATACTATATTGAAGATATGCCACCAGTATCGCCAAACGTTTTGCCCAGGAAGCAAAAAGTACCTTGCACCACCAGACACGCCGGCTCCGCCCGTCTGTCAATGAGCAAACTACCCATTCTCCGCCTGCCTGCTCCTGATTGGCTGGTGTGTCGCCGACCGCACCTGCACCTGCACTCCCCCCCCCCCCTTCCTGAGTCGTCATCTGGGCCAGCTCACACCGTACTCCTCAGAATATCTCTGTGCTCTTAGAAGTTGACATCTCTCTCTGGTAGACTAAGCCCTGGCTGTCGTGTACTAAGGGAGGTGGCAGCTTAAGCCAGTATTCTCAGCACCTGATTAATATTATTATTATTATTGCACGTCATTTTATATTAGAGTAAATTTTATATGCATTAATTATTCATGTTGTTTTGTTTGTTGACTTGTTTTGAATTTTATGTAAGCCAAGGGATTGTCTTTGTTCATATCTTGTTTTCTGAAGTAATTAAAATTTCATTGTTTATATTTTGTGTTTTGTGTGTCTTCCCATTTCCTTACCACAGACAAACAGGCAAGCAGTCTCTTTTTTTTCTGTAAATGTGACAAGGCATTGCCCCCTGCCATTGGAAGACTGCCGAACATCAAACTCCAACACTTTCCCGTCACATTTCATGGGGGCCTGTCCGAGAGCTTCACTCGGGTACTAGTTCCATACCGTAAATTTGTGGTAAGTGTACTTGGCTTTGGTAAAGTAGCTTTTCACTATTTTCAATATTCAATTTTATTTTCATATGGTGCTGTGTGTATTGTGCATTCCGAGAGTAGCATATGGTGAGTGTGAGACAACTTTGGATTACGTGGTGACTGTTGGCCGCAGTCATTCTCTTAATTGGTCATCTCTCCCTCCGTGTTATTACTCGTGTTTACCATCTTTTGTCCCTAGGATATTTCTCATATTTTTGGCAGATCATCATATTGGTACCCTGGTACTGTGGTCTGTCCCCGGGTCAAGAGCACCTAATCTTCTGCAATCCGATGGTAGGAGGATAAAGAGGGCCATAGTTCCTCTAGCACGAACTTTAGTTGCTGAATTGGGACCTCAGCAGCAGTTCTCGTCACCAGTTGACACCTCGCACCCCTACACGTCGGTCAGAGATGATGATATTTACCTTCGTAGGGAATTAGCTTTCTTTTTTTCAGAGCACAAAAGTTTGCTAATTCTGTAAGTATCATATTTCATTTCAGTGGGGAAAACTTGCTATAGAGACTATATGTCCTATAGAGACTCGGCAAGGTATGCCTACATTCTTGGACTACCTAATTCACTTTTGAGGCAATTAACTGTTTCATTTGTTTTAGAAACTCAGTTTCCCTTACTTAGTAGGATTTTCTTGCCCTTATTCTCTTACATTGAGTACCGGGTACAAGATTTCCTGCGATCTTGATTTATTAATCATTTATCATCTTGAAATTATCATTAATTGTTAAAGATTCCACAGGATAGGTACCAGTTGCCACATTGTCCTGTTTCTGACATTCACCATATCACAACAGTATATTCGTTGTGCATTTATTTGCTAATTTCACCATGTTTCATCTCCAAGCTTTCCGTGCAGATCCAGCAGGTGAAATAGGGAACTTAAGTCGTGCCAAGAGGACTGAATTACAAACTCTTGCACATGAGTATCAACTAGAAGTTCCCCATGGAGCCAACAAAAATGAACTGCATAACCTGTTACTGGATCATCTCTTAGAGGAAGGTAAGATAGACTCTGAAACTCACGAAACTTACTCTATTGCAGATAAACCTGATTTAGCAACTCTGAAACTCAAACTAGAACTGGCCAAGATCGAACGAGAACAACAAAAAGAAGCCCTACAAATAAAAGAACGAGAAGCTGCCTTGAGGAAAGAAGAACAAGAACGTGAGATTGCAATACTCCGTGAGCGTGAACGAGTACAGCTTGAAGCAAAACCACGCCACCTGGAGATGCAACGCGAGCATGACAAACAACAAGCTGTTCTGGCTATGGAATGCCGTCAACAAGAATTCGCGTTGGAAACTACACACCTCGCTCAACACCAGCAAGATACCGCCAGTCTTCCAGTAAGTTTCAATATCTCACATGCAAGTAAGTTAATGCCACCATTCGTAGAGACAGAAGTCGACGTACAGTATTTTTACACCTTTGAGACCCTTGCTAATCAACTTAGTTGGCCTGCCAACCAATGGGCTACCCTTCTCAGAGTACATCTCACAGGTAGAGCTGCAGTTACACTCAGTACTTTGGCGTCTGAGAATGAACACCAGACTCTGAAACAAGCAGTGTTGGACGCCTACCTTCTCTCCACCGAAAGCTACCGACGAAAATTCCGTGACCACCTAAAGGCAAGTACCACAACCTTTCTAGAATTTGCTAATACCAAAAGGAGAAATTTTATGAAATGGCTGGAAGCAGCACATGTCTCTACCTTTGCAGAACTCGTCAACCTCACGCTAGTTGAAGAATTCTTGAGGCGTGTGCCTCCTCCTGTCCGTTTATATTTAGCAGATAAAGAAGAGACCGACTACCTAAAGTGTGCTAAGTCGGCTGACACTTACAGCCTCATCCACCGGCTGACACCAGAACCACCTTCCAGTAAGAAGTCTTGGTACAGTTACGAGAATGTGAGTACCGGTCAAGCTGTCTCGCAATTGTACTGTAAGTATTGTAGACTCTATGGACATACCATAGATAAATGTGGTAAGTCTCAATACAAAGGTACTACTGAATCCACTAAACCCAAACAGACTCCTCCTAAGTCCGATAAGCCTGTGATGAATGTTGGTGTTCATGTTAATGATCTTTCTCTTTTCAGTAAACACCTGTATCCTGGAACTGTCTCTACCAACGGTTCAGATTCGGAGGGACGTTTCAAACTGAAGATCTTGAGGGACACAGCGGCTCTTCAATCAATCCTTTTGAAATCAGCTGTGCCCAATATCGCCTACACCGGAGAAACCGTCTTCATCACTGACCTCACTGCTACCACTCCTTATCCTCTCGCCAGAGTCCACCTGGATTGTCCCTTCGTGACCGGTGAAGTCCAAGTCGCCATCAAGGAAAAGCCTTTTCCCATGCCTGGAGTGCAACTTCTCCTGGGCAACGACTTGGCAGAAGACCTGCAACCGACCAACCTGATCGTCATGGACAAACCCCAGGTGTGTACCTCTGTAATGGATAATCCCATCTTTGAGTATGTTCCAGCAAAGGTTCAAGAGAGTGATGAAGTTTCTCCTCCAGTTTTAGTGACCACCCGTGCACAAGCTGCACGACCACAGCCAGCTGACTATACTGCTACCGCTGTCCCTCAAGACCCTCAGAAACTACCCCCGAATCTGACCACGTTGGAGTTCCGTAAGTTACAGAGGGAAGATCTTTCCTTGACACCATTATTCTTCCAGGCTGAGACTCAACCTGACAGCATTCCTGGGTTCTTCCTAGAGAACGAGTTGCTCTACCGCAGATACAGACCCAGTAAACTGAAGGAGGAGGACGATTGGGCCAACGTCGAACAACTAGTGATTCCTGCCAGCCTGCGGCCCACTATTCTACACCTGGCCCACGGAGCACTCTCACACTACGGATTTAACAAGACCTACCACGGAATCCGTCAAGACTACTACTGGCCAGGTATGGTAAATAGCGTCAAACAATACGTCAAACAGTGTCATACATGTCAGATGGCAGGTAAACCGAACATCTCATTCCCCAGAGCACCACTGACACCCATCCAGGTGCCTGCGGAACCTTTCCACAGACTTATTATAGACTGTGTTGGTCCTTTACCTCGGACCAGTTCTGGTAACGCCTATATACTAACCATCCTGTGTCCTACCACCAGATTCCCCATAGCAGTTCCAGTAAAGAACATTACGGCTGCTATGGTGGTGAAACACTTATTGAAGATCTTCACCCAGTATGGATTTCCAAGGGAGGTTCAGAGAGACTGTGGCACCAACTTCACCAGTGATCTCTTCAAGAGGACACTGGAAGAGTTCAACATCACACAGGTATTGTCCAGCCCCTATCATCCTGCTTCACAGGGTTCTCTTGAGCGTAGTCATCAGACTATTAAAGCACTCCTGAAGAAGTTTTGAAATGAAACCTCTAAGGATTGGGATAAGCAAATAGATTTAATAATGTGCATATTTAGAAGTCTTCCCAACGAGTCTCTAGGAGTATCTCCTTATGAGATGCTCTACGGACGTAAGTGCCATACTCCTCTCAAAGCTGTTAAAGACTCTCTACGTGATGCCACCTTCAGTGAGCATCAGAATGTGCCCCCGTTTCTTCAAAACCTACAACACATTCTAGAGAGGGTGCATAACTTTGCCAAGGATAATCTATTGAAAGCACAGGAGAGGATGAAGACTCATTACGACCAGAACAGCAAAGTAAGGAAATTTAAACCGGGAGACTTCGTACTTGCCTATTTCCCTATCCCAGGTTCTCCTTTGCAAAACAGGTTTTCAGGAACCTACCGCATCAAGGAGTGCAGAAACAACCACAACTACGTTCTAGAGACTCCAGATAGGCGGCGGAAGACCCAGTTGTGCCACGTCAACCTCCTGAAGCTATATAACGGTACTCCTCCCACTGTATTGATAACATATTCTTCCTTTAAAGGTCCATACATCCACAGTGAAACGTTCCCTGCTTCTCCTCCCGAAAGCACTGACAAGGAGTCAGCGCTTTCCAATTCGGAAATCCTAACTGACCTTCATAACTATTTTCAGGACAATAATAGTGCACCTCTCATCAAAATCTTCAAAGAACATCAGGAGTTGTTCCGAGATGATACACAAGAGTGTAATGTAACTCAGCGCGACATCCAACTGCTCCCTGACACCCGGCCGATTCGTCAACCCTTCTACCGAATCAGCCCTAGCAAGAAGGAAGTCATGCGTGCTGAGGTGCAGTACCTCCTGGATCATGGACTGGCTACACCTTGTGAGTCCCCCTGGGCCTCACCCTGTATCTTGGTGCCAAAACCCCAAGGTAAGGTGAGACTGCACGGACTACCGGAAATTAAATAATGTGACTGTCAAGGATGCATACCCCTTGCCAAGGATAGATGACATCCTTGACGCCATTGGTAATGCCCGGTACTTGTCCCAATTGGACTTGCTCAAGGGGTATTACCAAGTGTGTTTAACAGAGCGAGCCAAAGAAATATCTGCCTTTATCACTCCCTTTGGACTTTTCAGGTATGAACGCCTTCCCTTTGGACTATGTAATGCCCCGGCCACCTTCCAGGGAGTTGTCAACCGCGTCATCCAGGGCTTGGATAACACCTACGCCTATTTGGATGATATCGTTGTAGCATACAACACCTGGAGCGAACATCTGCTCCTGCTGCAACGATTGTTCGCTAAGCTCCTGACAGCCGGCCTCACCATCAACCTGGGCAAGTCCACCTTTGCCAAAGGTAAAGTGCGTTATCTGGGTCATGTAATAGGGAGTGGCAGCCTAGCTCCGTTAAACATAGACACTCAAGCCATCAAGCATTATCCACAGCCTACCACCAGAAAGCAGCTCCTGCGCTTCCTTGGTCTTGCCTCCTACTACCGTAGGTTTGTGAAGAATTTTAGTACGGTAGCAACACCCTTAATCACTTTAACCAGTCCCAAGCAACGGTATAACTGGACCATTCAGCAAACCGTTGCTTTCGAACAACTCAAATTCCTGCTCTGTTCTAATCCTATTCTCGCCTCGCAGATATCACCAAGCCTTTCATCCTCCATGTCGACGCCAGTGGTACCGGCATCGGGGGTGTCCTGATGCAGCAACGAGGCGAGGAGGTTCTACCTGTTAGCTACTACAGCTACAAGTTGAAACCCCACCAGAGGTACTACAGCACTATCGAGAAGGAGCTACTCTTCATCGTCCTGAATCTACAGCACTTTGCACCATACCTACAAGGTGCTAGGTCTACCACCATCTACTCAGACTACAATCCTCTCCACTTCTTACATCAAGCCCAATTCAATAACCAACGTCTTCTACGATGGGCTTTATATCTACAAGATTTCAACCTGGAGATCTTCTATATTAAGGGTCTGACAACATCATAGCCGACGCCCTCTCCAGAGAATATGAAGTAGAGGCCACTCCACCTATCACTCTACCACATGAAGACGTAACTTCTTCCGGAACCGCAGGCATCAGGGGAGAGTTGTGACGATAATCTCTTTCAAGAGAGATTGAGCCTGCTCTTCTCTACATCATTTATGTCATGTTACAAGTACAAGATACTATATTGAAGATACGTCCACCAGTATCGCCAAACGTTTTGCCCAGGAAGCAAAGCGTACCTTGCACCACCAGACATGCCCGCTCCGCCCGTTTGTCAACGAGCAAACTTCCCATTCTCCGCCTGCCTGCTCCTGATTGGCTGGTGTGTCGCCGACCGCACCTGCACCTGCACTCCCCCCCCCTTCCTGAGTCGTCATCTGGGCCAGCTCACACCGTACTCCTCAGAATATCTCTGTGCTCTTAGAAGTTGACATCTCTCTCTGGTAGACTAAGCCCTGGCTGTCGTGTACTAAGGGAGGTGGCAGCTTAAGCCAGTATTCTCAGCACCTGATTATTATCATTATTATCTTACACTTTATTTTGTTTTAGAGTAAATTTTACAGCTATTAATTATTCGTGTGGTTTTGTTTGTTGACATATTTTGAATTTTATGTAAGCCAAGGGATTGTCTTTGTTCATATCTTGTTTTCTAGAGTTATTATAATTTCATTGTTTATATTTTGTGTTTTGTGTGTCTTCCCATTTCCTTACCACAGACAAACAGGCAAGCAATCTTTTTTTTTCTGTAAATGTGACAAGGCATTGCCACCTGCCATTGGAGGAATGCCGAACATCAACACTCCAACACTTCACCGTCACAGGAGATACATCACACAAGGGGAGACACATCACATAAGGGGAGACACAACACAGAAAGGGAAACACATCACACAAGGGGAGACACACCACACAAGGGGAGACACACCACCCAAAGAAAGACACAACACACAAGGGAAGACACATCACACAAGCGGAGACACAACACACAATGGGAAACACATCACACAACGGGAGACACACCACACAAGGAGAGACACATCAATCAAGAGAAGACACACCACAGAAGGGGAGACACGTCACACAATGGGAGACACATCACACAAGGAGGAGACACACCACACAAAAGGAGACACACCACACAAGGGAAGATACACCACTCAAGGGAAGACACATCACACAAGGGGAGACACATCGCACAAGGGGAGACACACCACACAATGGGAAACACACTACACAAAAGGAGACACACCACACAAGGAGAAACACATCACACAAGGGGGGGGGGGACACACCACACAAGGGGAGACACATCACAAAAGGGGAGACACATCACACAAGGGGAGACACAACACAGAAAAGGAGACACACCACACAAGGGGAGACACAACGCACAAGAGAGACACATAATACAAAGGGTGACACACCACACAATTGGAGACACCACACAAGGGGAGACACACAACAACAACGAGGAGACACAGCACACAAGGGGAGACAAACCACACAAGCGGAGACACACCACACAAGAGGAGAAACATCACACAAGGAAAGACACATCACACATGGGGGGACACACGACACAAGGTGAGATACAAATAACACAAGGGGAGACACACCACACAAGGGAAGACACATCACACAAGGGGAGACACAACACTGAAAAGGAGACACCACACAAGGGGAGACACAACGCACAAGAGAGACACATCACACAAGGAGGAGACACACCACACAAGGGGAGACACACCACACAAGTGAAGATACACCACACAAGGGGAGACACACCACACAAGGGGAGACACATCAAACAAGGGGAGACACATCACACAAGGGGAGACACACCACACAAGGGGAGAAACATCACATAAGGAAAGACACATCACACATGGGGGGACACACGACACAAGGTGAGCTACAAATAACACAAGGGGAGACACACCACACAAAGGGAGACACATCACACAAGGGGAGACACACCACAGAAGGGGAGACTCATCACACAATGGGAGACACACCACACAAAGGTAGACACATCACACAAGGGGAGACACACCAAACAATGGGAGACACACCACACAAGGAGAGACACAACATACAAGGGGAGACACACCACACAAGGAGAGACACACCACACAAGGAGAGACACAACACACAAGGGGAGACACGTCACACAAGGGGAGACACACCACACAATGGGAGACACACCACACAAGGAAAGACACATCACACATGGGGGGACACACGACACAAGGGAAGACACACAAATCACAAGGGGAGACACATCACACAAAGAGACACACCACAAATGTTGAGACACACCACACAAGGGGAGACACACCGCACAAGGGGAGACACATCACACAAGGGGAGACACACCACACAATTGGAGACACACTACACAAGGGAAGACACATGAGAAAAGGACAACACACCACACAAGGGGAGATACACCACACAAGGAGAGACCCACCACACAAGAGGGAGACACACCTCGCAAGGGGAGACACATCATACATGGGGAGACACATCACATAAAGGAAGACACAACACAGAAGGGGAGATGAAATACACAAGGGGAGACACACCACACAAGGGAAGACACACCACCCAAAGGGAGACACAACACACAAGGGAAGACACATCACACGAGCGGAGACACAACACACAATGGGAGACACATCACACAACGGGAGACACATCACACAAGGAGGAGACACACCACACAAGGGGAGACACACCACCCAAGGGAAGATACACCACTCAAGGGAAGACACACCACACAAGGGGAGACACATCACACAAGGGGAGACACACCACACAATGGGAAACACACTACACAAAGGGAGACACACCACACAAGGGGAAACACATCGCACAAGGGGGGGACACACCACACAACGGGAGACACATCACACAAGGGAAGACACATCACACAAGGGGAGACACAACACTGAAAAGGAGACACCACACAAGGGGAGACACAACGCACAAAAGAGACACATCACACAAGGAGGAGACACACCACACAAGGGGAGACACACCACACAAGTGAAGATACACCACACAAGGGGAGACACACCACACAAGGTGAGACACAACACTGAAAAAGAGACACCACACAAGGGGAGACAAAACGCACAAGAGAGACACATCACTCAAGGAGGAGACACACCACACAAGGGGAGACACACCACACAAGTAAAGATACACCACACAAGGGGAGACACACCACACAAGGGGAGACACATCACACAAGGGGAGACACACCAAACAATGGGAGACACCACACAAGGAGAGACACAACACACAAGGGGAGACACACCACACAATGGGAGACACACCACACAAGGAGAGACACAACACACAAGGGGAGACACATCGCACAATAGGGAGACACATCACACAAGCAGAGACACACACCACGCAAGGGGAGACGCACCACACAAAGGGAGACACATCACATAAGGGGAGAAACAACACACAAGGGGAGACACATCACACATGGGGAGATACACCACACAAAAGGCAGACACACCACGCAAGGGGAGACACATAACACATTGGAAGACACATCACATAAGGGAAAACACAACACAGAAAGGGAGACATATTCACACAAGAGAAGACACAACGCACACGGGGAGACACACCACACAAGGGGAGACACACCACACAAGGGGAGAAACATCACACAAGGAAAGACACATCAGACATGGGGGGACACACGACACAAAGAAAGACACACATATCACAAGGGGAGACACATCACACAAAGAGACACACCACACATGTTGAGACACACCACACAAAGGGAAAAACATCACACAAGGGGAGAGACACTTCACACAAGGGGAGACACAGCACACAATTGGGAGACACATCACACAAGGGAAGACACATCACAGAAGTGGAGACACACCACACAAGGGGAGACACCGCACAAGGGGAGACACATCACACAAGGGGAGACACATCACACAAGGGGAGACACATCACACAAGGGGAGACACAACACACAAGGGGAGTCACACCACACAAGGGGAGACACATCACAAAAGGGGAAACACACGACACAATTGGAGACACACCACACAAGGGGAGACACATCACACAAGGGGGGACAGTCCACGCAAGGGGAGACACATCACAGAAGGGGAGACACATCACACAAAGAGAGACACACAACACATGTTCAGACACACCACACAAAGTGAGACACACCACACAAGGGGAGACACACCACACAGAAGGAGACATACCACACAAGGGGGAGACACATCACACATAGAGGGACACACCTTAAAGGGTAGACACACCACACAAAGGGGAGACACACCACAGAAAGGGAGACACACCAAACAAGGGGATACACATCACATAATGGGGAGACACATCACACAATGGGAGACACAGCAAACAATTGGGAGACACATCACTTAATTACGAGACACATCGCACAATTGAGAGACACATCACACAAAGAGAGACACACCACACGAAGGTAGACACATCAGACAGGAGGAGACACACCACAGAAGGGGAGACACATCACACAATGGGGAGACACATCACACAAGGGGAGACACATCACACAAAGAGAGACACACCACACAAGGGGAGAATTAACACACAAGGGGAGACACATCACACAATGGAAGACACACCACACAACGGGAGACACACCACACAAAGGGGAAACACACGACACAAGGGGAGACACACATCACACAAAGTGAAGACACATCACAGAACGAGAGACATACCACACAAGTTGAGACACACATCACACAAGGGGAGACACACCATGCACGTGGAGACACACCACATAAAGGGAGACACAGCACACAAGGGGGAGAGACACCACACAAAAGGATACACACCATACAAGGGGAGACACACCACACAGAGGGAGTCACACCACACAAGGGGTGTCACACCACACAAAAGGAGACACACCACACAAGGGGAGACGCACCACACAAGGGGGAGACACATCACACAAGGGGAGACACATCACACAAGGGGAGACACACCACACAAGGGGGAGACACACCACACAAGGGAGAGACACACCACACAAGGGGAAACACACCATACAAGGGGAGACACACCACACAGAGGGAGTCACACCACACAAGGGGAGTAACACCACACAAGGGGAGACACACCACACGAGGGAAAACACACCACTCAAGGGGGAGGCACATCACACAATAGGGAGACACACCACACAAGGGGAGACACACCACACAGGGGAGACACTTCACACAAGGGGAGACACACCAGACAAGGGGGGACTCATCACAGAAGAGGAGACACACCACAGAAGGGGAGATACATCACACAGAGGGGAGACACATCACACAATGGGGAGACACATCACACAATGGGGAAACACATCACATAAAAGGAGACACAGCACACAATTGGGAGACACATCACACAATTGGGAGACACATCATACAATTGGGAGACACATCACACAAGGATAGACCCACAAAACAAGGGGAGACACACCACACAAGGGGAGATACACCACACAAGGGGTGACACACCAAACAAGGGAAGACACACCACACAAAAGGAGACACATCACCCAAGGGGAGACACACCACACAAGGGGAAACACATCACACAAGGGGAGAAACATCACACAAGAGGAGACACATCATACAAGGGGAGACACACCACACAAGGAGAGACACATGACACAAGGGGAGACACAACACAAAAATGGAAACACACCGCACAAGGGGAGACACATCACACAAGGGAAGAGACACATCACACAATTGGGAGACACATCACATAAAGAAAGACACATCACACAAGGGGAGACACACCACACATGTGGAGACACACCAAACAACGGGGAGACACACCATACAAGGGGAGACACACCACACAAGGGGAGATACAGCACACAAGGGGAGACAAACCACACAAGGGGAGACACACCACACAAGGGGAGAAACATCACACCAGGAGAGACACATCACACATGGTGGGACACACGACACAAGGTGAGACAAACATCACACAAGATGAGACACATCACACAAAGAGAGACACACCACACAAAGGGAAACACATCACACAAGGGGAAACACTCCACACAAAGGGAGACACACCTCACAAGGGGGAGACACATCACACAAGGGGGAGACACACCTACAAGGGGAGACACACTACACAAGGAGGAGACACACCACACAAAGGTAGACACACCAAACAAGGGTATACACATCACACAATGGGGAGACACATCACACAAGGCGAGACACTGCACACAATTGGGAGACACATCACACAATTGGGAGACACATCACACAATTGGGAGACACATCACATAAAGAGAGACACATCACACAAGGCGAGAATTAACACACAAGGGGAGACAAACCACACAATGGAAGACACACCACACAATGGGAGACACACCACACAAGGGGAGACACACCACACAAGGGGAAACACACCATACAAGGGGAGACACACCACACAGAGGGAGTCACACCACACAAGGGGAGTCACACCACACAAGGGGAGACACACCACACGTGGGAAAACACACCACTCAAGGGGGAGGCACATCACACAATGGGGAGAAACACCACACAAGGGGAGACACACCACACAAGGGGAGTCACACCACACAAGAAGGAGACACTCTTCACAAGGGGAGACACACCAGACAAGGGGGGACTCATCACAGAAGAGGAGACACACCACAGAAGGGGAGATACATCACACAATGGGAAGACACATCACACAATGGGGAGACACATCACACAATGGGGAGACACATCACATAAAGGGAGATACAGCACACAATTGGGAGACACATCACGCAATTGGGAGACACATCATACAATTGGGAGACACATCACACAAGGATAGACCCACAAAACAAGGGGGAGACACACCACACAAGGGGAGATACACCACACAAGGGGAGACACACCACACAAGGGAAGACACACCACACAAAAGGAGATACATCACCCAAGGGGAGACACACCACACAAGGGGAAACACATCACACAAGGGGAGACACATCACACAAGAGGAGACACATCATACAAGGGGAGACACACAACACAAGGGGAGACACATCACACAAGGGGAGACACATCACACAAGGGGACACACATCACACAATGGGAGACACAACACAAAAATGGAAACACATCACACAAGGGGAGACACACCACACAAGGGGAGACACATCACACAAGGGAAGACACACCACACAAGGGGAGACACATCACACAAGGGAAGAGACACTGCACACAATTGGGAAACACATCACACAATTGAGAGACACATCACACAATTGGGAGACCCATCACATAAAGAAAGACACATCACACAAGGGGAGACACATCACACAATGCAAGACACACCACAAAAGGCGAGAATTAACACACAAGGGGAGACAAACCACAGAAGGGAAGACACACCACACAAGGGGAAACACACCACACAAGAGAAGACACATCACATAAGGGGAGACACATCACACAACGGGAGACACAACACAGAAGAGGAGACACAACACAGAAGAGGAGACACACCACAGAAGGGGAGACACACCACACAAGGGGAAACACAGCACTCAAGGTTAGACACAGCACACAAGGGGAGACACACCACACAAGAGGAGACACACCACACAAGGGGGGACAACCCACACAAGGGGAGACACATCGCACAAGGGGTGACACATCACAAATGGGGGACACACGACACAAGGGAAGATACATCACACAAGGGGAGACACCTTACACAAAGAGACACACCACAATCGTTGAGACACACCACCCAAAGGGAAAAACATCACACAAGGGGAGACACGCCACACAAGGGGAAACACACCACTCAAGGGAAGACACACCACACAATGGGAGACACATCACACAAGGGGAGACACAGCACACAATTGGGAAACAAGCCACACAATTGAGAGACACATCACACAACGAGAGACACACCACACAAGTTGAGACACACACCACACAAGGGGAGACACATCACACAAGGGGAGATACACCTCATAAGGGGAGACACACACCACCCAAGGGGGAGACACACCACACAAGGGGGAGACACAACACTCAAGAGGGAGACACACCACACAAGGGGACACACACCACACAAGGGGAGACACACCACACCAAAGGGAGAGACACCACACAAGGGGAGACGCACCACACAAGGGGAGACACACCACACAAGGGGAGACACAGCACACCAAAGGGAGAGACACCACACAAGGGGAGACACAGCACACAGCACAGCACACTTGTGTCTCACCACACTTAGGGGAGACACACCACACAAGGGGAGATACACCTCATAAGGGGAGACACACCACCCAAGGGGGAGACACACCACACAGGGGGGAGACACAACACTCAAGAGGGAGACACACCACACAAGGGGACATACACCACACAAGGGGAGTCACACCACACCAAAGGGAGAGACACCACACAAGGGGAGACGCACCACACAAGGGGAGACACACCACACAAGGGGAAACAGCACACAAGGGGAGAAACACCACACAAGGGGAGACACACCACACAAGGGGAGACACACAACACCAAAGGGAGAGACACCACACAAGGGGAGACACACCACACAAGGGGAGACACACCACACAAGGGGGAGACACACCACCCAAGGGGGAGACACACCACTCAAGGGGAGACGCACCACACAAGATGAGACACACCACACAAGGGGAGACGCACCACACAAGATGAGACACACCACACAAGGGGAGACACACCACACAAGAAGGAGACACAGCACACAAAAGGAGACACACCACACAAGGGGAGACACACCACACAAGGGGAGACACAGCACACAAGGGGAGACACAGCACACAAGGGGAGACACACCACACAAAGGGAGACACACTACACAAGGTGAGACACACCACACTAGAGGAGACACATCACACAATGAGGAGACACATCACACAAGGGGAGACACAGCACAATATTAGGAGACACACCACACAATTGGGAGACACATCACACAACGAGAGACACACCACACAAGTTGAGACACACACCACACAAGGGGAGACACATCACGCAAGGGGAGACACACCACCCAAGGGGGTGACACACCACCCAACGGGGAGACACAACACACAAGGGTGAGACACATCACATAAGGGGACACACACCACACAAGGGGAGACACATCACACTAGGGGAGACACACCACACAAGGGGAGACACACCACCCAAGGGGAGACACAACACACAAGGGGGAGACACACCACACACGGGGAGACACACAACACAACGGGGAGACACAACACACAAGGGGGAGACACACCACATAAGGGGAGACACACCACACAAGGGGAGACTCACCACACAAGGGGAGACACACCAAACTAGGGGAGACGCACCACACAAGGTTAGACGAACCATACAAGGGGAGACGCACCATACAAGGGGAGACGCACAACACAATGGGAGACGCACCACACAAGGGGAGACACACCACACAAGGGGAGACACACCACATAAGGGGAGACACACCACACAAGGGGAGACGCACCACACAAGTTTAGACTCACCATACAAGGGGAGACGCACCACACAAGTGGAGACTCACCACACAAGGGGAGACACACCACATAAGGGGAGACGCACCACACAAGGGGAGACGCACAATACAAGGGGAGACACACCACACTAGGGGAAACACACCACACAAGGGGAGATACACCACATAAGGGGAGACACACCACATAAGGGGAGACGCACCACACAAGGGGAGACGCACCACACAATGGGAGACGCGCCACACAAGGGGAGACGCACAACACAATGGGAGACGCACCATACAAGGGGAGACGCACAACACAATGGGAGACGCACCACACAAGGGGAGACGCACCATAGAAGGGGAAACACACCACACAAGGGGAGACACACCAAACAAGGGGAGACGCACCATACAAGGGGAGACGCACCATACAAGGGGAGACGCACCATACAAGGGGAGACGCACCATACAAGGGGAGACGCACAACACAATGGGACACGCACCATACAAGGGGAGACGCACAACACAATGGGAGACGCACCACAAAAGGGGAGACGCACCATACAAGGGGAGATACACCACACAAAGGGAGACACACCCCACAAGAGGAGACGCACCATACAAGGGGAGACGCACAACACAACGGGAGACGCACCATACAAGGGGGGACGCACCACACAATGGGAGACACACCACACAAGGGGTGGCACACCACACAAGAAGAAACACACCACACAAGAGGAGACACACCACACAAGGGGAGACGCACCACACAAGGGGAGTCGCACCACAGAAGGGGAGACGCACCATACAAGGGGAGACACACCACACTAGGGGAAACACACCACACAAGAGGAGACACACAACATAAGGGGAGACACACCACATAAGGGGAGACGCACTACACAAGGGGAGACGCACCACACAATGGGAGACGCACCACACAAGGGGAGACGCACAACACAATGGGAGACGCACCATACAAGGGGAGACGCACAACACAATGGGAGACGCTCCACACAAGGGGAGACGCACCATACAAGGGGAGACACACCACACAAGGGGAGACACACCACACAAGGGGAGACGCACCATACAAGGGGAGACGCACCATACAAGGGGAGACGCACAACACAATGGGAGACGCACCAAACAAGGGGAGACGCACAACACAATGGGAGACGCACCACACAAGGGGAGACGCACCATACAAGGGGAAACACACCACACAAGGGGAGACACACCACACAAGGGGAGACGCACCATACAAGGGGAGACGCACAACACAAGGGGAGACGCACCATACAAGGGGAGACGCACCACATAATGGGAGACACACCACACAGGGGGTGGCACACCACACAAGAAGAGACACACCACACAAGGGGAGACACACCACACTAGGGGAGACACACCACACTAGGGGAGACACACCACACAAGGGGAGACACACCACACAAGGGGAGACACACCACATAAGGGGAGACCTACTACACAAGGGGAGACGCACCACACATCGAGAGACGCACCACACAAGGGGAGACACTCCACACAAGGGGAGACGCACAACACAAGGGGAGACACACCACACAAGGGGAGACGCACCACACAAGAAGAGACACACCACACAAGGGGAGACACACCACACAAGGGGAGACACATCACACAAGGGGAGACACAGCACACAATTGGGAAACAAACCACACAATTGGGAGACACATCACACAACGAGAGACACACCACACAATGGGAGACACATCACACAAGGGGAGATACACCTCATAAGGGGGCGACACACCACACAAGGGGAGACACACCACACAAGGGGAGACACACCACGCAAGAAGGAGACACAGCACACAAAGGGAGACACACCACACAAGGGGAGACACACCACACAAGGGGAGACACACCACACAAGGGGAGACACAGCACACAAGGGGAGACACACCAGACAAAGGGAGACACACCACACAAAATGAGACACACCACACTAGAGGAGACACATCATACAATGAGGAGACACATCACACAAGGGGAGACACAGCACAATATTAGGAGACACACCACACAATTGGGAGACACATTACACAACGAGAGACACACCACACAAGTTGAGACACACACCACACAAGGGGAGACACAACACAACGGGGAGACACAACACACAAGAGAGAGACACACCCCACAAGGGGAGACACACCACACAAGGGGAGACTCACCACACAAGGGGAGACACACCAAACTAGGGGAGACGCACCACACAAGGTTAGACGAACCATACAAGGGGAGACGCACCATACAAGGGGAGATGCACAACACAATGGGAGACGCACCACACAAGGGGAGACACACCACACAAGGGGAGACACACCACATAAGTGGAGACACACCACTCAAGGGGAGACGCACCACACAAGGTTAGACTCACCATACAAGGGGAGACACACCACAGAAGGGGAGACACACCACATAAGGGGAGACGCACCACACAAGGGGAGACGCACCATACAAGGGGAGACACACCACACTAGGGGAAACACACCACACAAGGGGAGACACACCACATAAGGGGAGACACACCACATAAGGGGAGACGCACCACACAAGGGGAGACGCACCACACAATGGGAGACGCACCACACAAGGGGAGACGCACAACACAATGGGAGACGCACCATACAAGGGGAGACGTACAACACAATGGGAGACGCACCACACAAGGGGAGACGCACCATACAAGGGGAGACACACCACACAAGGGGAGACACACCACACAAGGGGAGACGCACCATACAAGGGGAGACGCACCATACAAGGGGAGACGCACAACACAATGGGAGACGCACCATACAAGGGGAGACGCACAACACAATGGGAGACACACCACACAAGGGGAGACACACCACACAAAGGGAGACACACCACACAAGAAGAGACACACCACACAAGGGGAGACACACCACACAAGGGGAGACACACCACACAAGGAGAGACACAACACAACGGGGAGACACAACACACAAGGGGGAGACACACCACACAAGGGGAGACACACCACACAAGGGGAGACTCACCACACAAGGGGAGACACACCAAACTAGGGGAGACGCACCACACAAGGTTAGACAACCCATACAAGGGGAGACGCACCATACAAGGGGAGACGCACAATACAATGGGAGACGCACCACACAAGGGGAGACACACCACACAAGGGGAGATACACCACATAAGGGGAGACACACCACACAAGGGGAGACGCACCACACAAGGTTAGACTCACTATACAAGGGGAGACACACCACAGAAGGGGAGACACACCACATAAGGGGAGACGCACCACACAAGGGGAGACGCACCATACAAGGGGAGACACACCTCACTAGGGGAAACACACCACACAAGGGGAGACACACCACATAAGGGGAGACACACCACATAAGGGAAGACGCACCACACAAGGGGAGACGCACCACACAATGGGAGACGCACCACACAAGGGGAGACGCACAACACAATGGGAGACGCACCATACAAGGGGAGACGCACAACACAATGGGAGACGCACCACACAAGGGGAGACGCACCATACAAAAGGAGACACACCACACAAGGGGAGACACACCACACAAGGGGAGACGCACCATACAAGGGGAGACGCACCATACAAGGGGAGACGCACAACACAATGGGAGACGCACCATACAAGGGGAGACGCACAACACAATGGGAGACGCACCACACAAGGGGAGACGCACCATACAAGGGGAGACACACCACACAAGGGGAGACACACCACACAAGGGGAGACGCACCATACAAGGGGAGACGCACATCACAAGGGGAGACGCACCATACAAGGGGAGACGCACCACACAATGGGAGACACACCACACAAGGGGTGGCACACCACACAAGAAGAGACACACCACACAAGGGGAGACACACCACACAAGGGGAGACACACCACACTAGGGGGGACACACCACACAAGGGGAGACACACCACACAAGGGGAGACACACCACATAAAGGGAGATACAGCACACAATTGGGAGACACATCACATAAAGGGAGATACAGCACACAATTGGGAGACACATCACGCAATTGGGAGACACATCATACAATTGGGAGACACATCACACAAGGATAGACCCACAAAACAAGGGGGAGACACACCACACAAGGGGAGATACACCACACAAGGGGAGACACACCACACAAGGGAAGACACACCACACAAAAGGAGATACATCACCCAAGGGGAGACACACCACACAAGGGGAAACACATCACACAAGGGGAGACACATCACACAAGAGGAGACACATCATACAAGGGGAGACACACAACACAAGGGGAGACACATCACACAAGGGAAGACACACCACACAAGGGGAGACACATCACACAAGGGAAGACACACCACACAAGGGGAGACACATCACACAAGGGAAGAGACACTGCACACAATTGGGAAACACATCACACAATTGAGAGACACATCACACAATTGTGAGACCCATCACATAAAGAAAGACACATCACACAAGGGGAGACACATCACACAATGCAAGACACACCACAAAAGGCGAGAATTAACACACAAGGGGAGACAAACCAAAGAAGGGAAGACACACCACACAAGGGGAAACACACCACACAAGAGAAGACACATCACATAAGGGGAGACACATCACACAACGGGAGACACAACACAGAAGAGGAGACACAACACAGAAGAGGAGACACACCACAGAAGGGGAGACACACCACACAAGGGGAAACACAGCACTCAAGGTTAGACACAGCACACAAGGGGAGACACACCACACAAGAGGAGACACACCACACAAGGGGGGACAACCCACACAAGGGGAGACACATCGCACAAGGGGTAACACATCACAAATGGGGGACACGACACAAGGGAAGATACATCACACAAGGGGAGACACCTTACACAAAGAGACACACCACAATCGTTGAGACACACCACCCAAAGGGAAAAACATCACACAAGGGGAGACACGCCACACAAGGGGAGACACACCACTCAAGGGAAGACACACCACACAATGGGAGACACATCACACAAGGGGATATACACCTCATAAGGGGAGACACACACCACCCAAGGGCGAGACACCCCACACAAGGGGGAGACACAACACTCAAGAGGGAGACACACCACACAAGGGGACACACACCACACAAGGGGAGACACACCACACCAAAGGGAGAGACACCACACAAGGGGAGACGCACCACACAAGGGGAGACACACCACACAAGGGGAGACACAGCACACCAAAGGGAGAGACACCACACAAGGGGAGACACAGCACACAGCACAGCACACTTGTGTCTCACCACACTTAGGGGAGACACACCACACAAGGGGAGATACACCTCATAAGGGGAGACACACCACCCAAGGGGGAGACACACAACACTGGGGGGAGACACAACACTCAAGAGGGAGACACACCACACAAGGGGACACACACCACACAAGGGGAGACACACCACACCAAACGGAGAGACACCACACAAGGGGAGACGCACCACACAAGGGGAGACACACCACACAAGGGGAGACAGCACACAAGGGGAGAAACACCACACAAGGGGAGACACACCACACAAGGGGAGACACACAACACCAAAGGGAGAGACACCACACAAGGGGAGACACACCACACAAGGGGAGACACACCACACAAGGGGGAGACACACCACCCAAGAGGGAGACACACCACTCAAGGGGAGACGCACCACACAAGATGAGACACACCACACAAGGGGAGACGCACCACACAAGATGAGACACACCACACAAGGGGAGACACACCACACAAGAAGGAGACACAGCACACAAAAGGAGACACACCACACAAGGGGAGACACACCACACAAGGGGAGACACAGCACACAAGGGGAGACACAGCACACAAGGGGAGACACACCACACAAAGGGAGACACACTACACAAAGTGAGACACACCACACTAGAGGAGACACATCACACAATGAGGAGACACATCACACAAGGGGAGACACAGCACAATATTAGGAGACACACCACACAATTGGGAGACACATCACACAACGAGAGACACACCACACAAGTTGAGACACACACCACACAAGGGGAGACACATCACGCAAGGGGAGACACACCACCCAAGGGGGTGACACACCACCCAACGGGGAGACACAACACACAAGGGTGAGACACATCACATAAGGGGACACACACCACACAAGGGGAGACACATCACACTAGGGGAGACACACCACACAAGGGGAGACACACCACCCAAGGGGAGACACAACACACAAGGGGGAGACACACCACACACGGGGAGACACACAACACAACGGGGAGACACAACACACAAGGGGGAGACACACCACATAAGGGGAGACACACCACACAAGGGGAGACTCACCACACAAGGGGAGACACACCAAACTAGGGGAGACGAACCACACAAGGTTAGACGAACCATACAAGGGGAGACGCACCATACAAGGGGAGACGCACAACACAATGGGAGACGCACCACACAAGGGGAGACACACCACACAAGGGGAGACACACCACATAAGGGGAGACACACCACACAAGGGGAGACGCACCACACAAGGTTAGACTCACCATACAAGGGGAGACGCACCACACAAGTGGAGACTCACCACACAAGGGGAGACACACCACATAAGGGGAGACGCACCACACAAGGGGAGACGCACAATACAAGGGGAGACACACCACACTAGGGGAAACACACCACACAAGGGGAGATACACCACATAAGGGGAGACACACCACATAAGGGGAGACGCACCACACAAGGGGAGACGCACCACACAATGGGAGACGCGCCACACAAGGGGAGACGCACAACACAATGGGAGACGCACCATACAAGGGGAGACGCACAACACAATGGGAGACGCACCACACAAGGGGAGACGCACCATAGAAGGGGAAACACACCACACAAAAGGAGACACACCAAACAAGGGGAGACGCACCATACAAGGGGAGACGCACCATACAAGGGGAGACGCACCATACAAGGGGAGACGCACCATACAAGAGGAGACGCACAACACAATGGGACACGCACCATACAAGGGGAGACGCACAACACAATGGGAGACGCACCACAAAAGGGGAGACGCACCATACAAGGGGAGATACACCACACAAAGGGAGACACACCCCACAAGAGGAGACGCACCATACAAGGGGAGAGGCACAACACAACGGGAGACGCACCATACAAGGGGGGACGCACCACACAATGGGAGACACACCACACAAGAGGTGGCACACCACACAAGAAGAAACACACCACACAAGAGGAGACACACCACACAAGGGGAGACGCACCACACAAGGGGAGTCGCACCACAGAAGGGGAGACGCACCATACAAGGGGAGACACACCACACTAGGGGAAACACACCACACAAGAGGAGACACACCACATAAGGGGAGACACACCACATAAGGGGAGACGCACCACACAAGGGGAGACGCACCACACAATGGGAGACGCACCACACAATGGGAGACGCACCACACAAGGGGAGACGCACCACACAAGGGGAGACACACCACACAAGGGGAGACACACCACACAAGGGGAGACGCACCATACAAGGGGAGACGCACCATACAAGGGGAGACGCACAACACAATGGGAGACGCACCAAACAAGGGGAGACGCACAACACAATGGGAGACGCACAACACAAGGGGAGACGCACCATACAAGGGGAGACGCACCACATAATGGGAGACACACCACACAGGGGGTGGCACACCACACAAGAAGAGACACACCACACAAGGGGAGACACACCACACAAGGGGAGACACACCACACTAGGGGAGACACACCACACAAGGAGAGACACACCACACAAGGGGAGACACACCACATAAGGGGAGACCTACTACACAAGGGGAGACGCACCACACATCGAGAGACGCACCACACAAAGGGAGACACTCCACACAAGGGGAGACGCACAACAAAAGGGGAGACACACCACACAAGGGGAGACGCACCACACAAGAAGAGACACACCACACAAGGGGAGACACACCACACAAGGGGAGACACATCACACAAGGGGAGACACAGCACACAATTGGGAAACAAACCACACAATTGGGAGACACATCACACAACGAGAGACACACCACACAAGGGGAGACACATCACACAAGGGGAGATACACCTCATAAGGGGAGACACACCACCCAAGGGGAGACACAACACACAAGGGGGAGACACACCACACACGGGGAGACACACAACACAACGGGGAGACACAACACACAAGGGGGAGACACACCACATAAGGGGAGACACACCACACAAGGGGAGACTCACCACACAAGGGGAGACACACCAAACTAGGGGAGACGAACCACACAAGGTTAGACGAACCATACAAGGGGAGACGCACCATTCAAGGGGAGACGCACAACACAATGGGAGACGCACCACACAAGGGGAGACACACCACACAAGGGGAGACACACCACATAAGGGGAGACACACCACACAAGGGGAGACGCACCACACAAGGTTAGACTCACCATACAAGGGGAGACGCACCACACAAGTGGAGACTCACCACACAAGGGGAGACACACCACATAAGGGGAGACGCACCACACAAGGGGAGACGCACAATACAAGGGGAGACACACCACACTAGGGGAAACACACCACACAAGGGGAGATACACCACATAAGGGGAGACACACCACATAAGGGGAGACGCACCACACAAGGGGAGACGCACCACACAATGGGAGACGCGCCACACAAGGGGAGACGCACAACACAATGGGAGACGCACCATACAAGGGGAGACGCACAACACAATGGGAGACGCACCACACAAGGGGAGACGCACCATAGAAGGGGAAACACACCACACAAGGGGAGACACACCAAACAAGGGGAGACGCACCATACAAGGGGAGACGCACCATACAAGGGGAGACGCACCATACAAGGGGAGACGCACCATACAAGAGGAGACGCACAACACAATGGGACACGCACCATACAAGGGGAGACGCACAACACAATGGGAGACGCACCACAAAAGGGGAGACGCACCATACAAGGGGAGATACACCACACAAAGGGAGACACACCCCACAAGAGGAGACGCACCATACAAGGGGAGAGGCACAACACAACGGGAGACGCACCATACAAGGGGGGACGCACCACACAATGGGAGACACACCACACAAGAGGTGGCACACCACACAAGAAGAAACACACCACACAAGAGGAGACACACCACACAAGGGGAGACGCACCACACAAGGGGAGTCGCACCACAGAAGGGGAGACGCACCATACAAGGGGAGACACACCACACTAGGGGAAACACACCACACAAGAGGAGACACACCACATAAGGGGAGACACACCACATAAGGGGAGACGCACCACACAAGGGGAGACGCACCACACAATGGGAGACGCACCACACAATGGGAGACGCACCACACAAGGGGAGACGCACCATACAAGGGGAGACACACCACACAAGGGGAGACACACCACACAAGGGGAGACGCACCATACAAGGGGAGACGCACCATACAAGGGGAGACGCACAACACAATGGGAGACGCACCAAACAAGGGGAGACGCACAACACAATGGGAGACGCACAACACAAGGGGAGACGCACCATACAAGGGGAGACGCACCACATAATGGGAGACACACCACACAGGGGGTGGCACACCACACAAGAAGAGACACACCACACAAGGGGAGACACACCACACAAGGGGAGACACACCACACTAGGGGAGACACACCACACAAGGAGAGACACACCACACAAGGGGAGACACACCACATAAGGGGAGACCTACTACACAAGGGGAGACGCACCACACATCGAGAGACGCACCACACAAGGGGAGACACTCCACACAAGGGGAGACGCACAACAAAAGGGGAGACACACCACACAAGGGGAGACGCACCACACAAGAAGAGACACACCACACAAGGGGAGACACACCACACAAGGGGAGACACATCACACAAGGGGAGACACAGCACACAATTGGGAAACAAACCACACAATTGGGAGACACATCACACAACGAGAGACACACCACACAAGGGGAGACACATCACACAAGGGGAGATACACCTCATAAGGGGAGACACACCACACAAGGGGAGACACACCACACAAGGGGAGACACACCACGCAAGAAGGAGACACAGCACACAAAGGGAGACACACCACACAAGGGGAGACACACCACACAAGGGGAGACACACCACAGAAGGGGAGACACAGCACACAAGGGGAGACACACCAGACAAAGGGAGACACACCACACAAGGTGAGACACACCACACTAGAGGAGACACATCACCCAATGAGGAGACACATCACACAAGGGGAGACACAGCACAATATTAGGAGACACACCACACAATTGGGAGACACATTACACAACGAGAGACACACCACACAAGTTGAGACACACACCACACAAGGGGAGACACATCACAACGGGGAGACACAACACACAAGAGAGAGACACACCCCACAAGGGGAGACACACCACACAAGGGGAGACTCACCACACAAGGGGAGACACACCAAACTAGGGGAGACGCACCACACAAGGTTAGACGAACCATACAAGGGGAGACGCACCATACAAGGGGAGATGCACAACACAATGGGAGACGCACCACACAAGGGGAGACACACCACACAAGGGGAGACACACCACATAAGTGGAGACACACCACTCAAGGGGAGACGCACCACACAAGGTTAGACTCACCATACAAGGGGAGACACACCACAGAAGGGGAGACACACCACATAAGGGGAGACGCACCACACAAGGGGAGACGCACCATACAAGGGGAGACACACCACACTAGGGGAAACACACCACACAAGGGGAGACACACCACATAAGGGGAGACACACCACATAAGGGGAGACGCACCACACAAGGGGAGACGCACCACACAATGGGAGACGCACCACACAAGGGGAGACGCACAACACAATGGGAGACGCACCATACAAGGGGAGACGTACAACACAATGGGAGACGCACCACACAAGGGGAGACGCACCATACAAGGGGAGACACACCACACAAGGGGAGACACACCACACAAGGGGAGACGCACCATACAAGGGGAGACGCACCATACAAGGGGAGACGCACAACACAATGGGAGACGCACCATACAAGGGGAGACGCACAACACAATGGGAGACACACCACACAAGGGGAGACACACCACACAAAGGGAGACACACCACACAAGAAGAGACACACCACACAAGGGGAGACACACCACACAAGGGGAGACACACCACACAAGGAGAGACACAACACAACGGGGAGACACAACACACAAGGGGGAGACACACCACACAAGGGGAGACACACCACACAAGGGGAGACTCACCACACAAGGGGAGACACACCAAACTAGGGGAGACGCACCACACAAGGTTAGACAACCCATACAAGGGGAGACGCACCATACAAGGGGAGACGCACAACACAATGGGAGACGCACCACACAAGGGGAGACACACCACACAAGGGGAGATACACCACATAAGGGGAGACACACCACACAAGGGGAGACGCACCACACAAGGTTAGACTCACTATACAAGGGGAGACACACCACAGAAGGGGAGACACACCACATAAGGGGAGACGCACCACACAAGGGGAGACGCACCATACAAGGGGAGACACACCACACTAGGGGAAACACACCACACAAGGGGAGACACACCACATAAGGGGAGACACACCACATAAGGGAAGACGCACCACACAAGGGGAGACGCACCACACAATGGGAGACGCACCACACAAGGGGAGACGCACAACACAATGGGAGACGCACCATACAAGGGGAGACGCACAACACAATGGGAGACGCACCACACAAGGGGAGACGCACCATACAAGGGGAGACACACCACACAAGGGGAGACACACCACACAAGGGGAGACGCACCATACAAGGGGAGACGCACCATACAAGGGGAGACGCACAACACAATGGGAGACGCACCATACAAGGGGAGACGCACAACACAATGGGAGACGCACCACACAAGGGGAGACGCACCATACAAGGGGAGACACACCACACAAGGGGAGACACACCACACAAGGGGAGACGCACCATACAAGGGGAGACGCACAACACAAGGGGAGACGCACCACACAATGGGAGACGCACCACACAAGGGGAGACGCACCATACAAGGGGAGACACACCACACAAGGGGAGACACACCACACAAGGGGAGACGCACCATACAAGGGGAGACGCACAACACAAGGGGAGACGCACCATACAAGGGGAGACGCACCACACAATGGGAGACACACCACACAAGGGGTGGCACACCACACAAGAAGAGACACACCATACAAGGGGAGACGCACCATACAAGGGGAGACGCACCATATAAGGGAAGACGCACCACACAAGGGGAGACGCACCACACAATGGGAGACGCACCACACAAGGGGAGACGCACAACACAATGGGAGACGCACCATACAAGGGGAGACGCACAACACAATGGGAGACGCACCACACAAGGGGAGACGCACCATACAAGGGGAGACACACCACACAATGGGAGACGCACCACACAAGGGGAGACGCACCATACAAGGGGAGACACACCACACAAGGGGAGACACACCACACAAGGGGAGACGCACCATACAAGGGGAGACGCACAACACAAGGGGAGACGCACCATACAAGGGGAGACGCACCACACAATGGGAGACACACCACACAAGGGGTGGCACACCACACAAGAAGAGACACACCACACAAGTTGAGACACACACCACACAAGGGGAGACACAACACACAAGAGAGAGACACACCCCACAAGGGGAGACACACCACACAAGGGGAGACTCACCACACAAGGGGAGACACACCAAACTAGGGGAGACGCACCACACAAGGTTAGACGAACCATACAAGGGGAGACGCACCATACAAGGGGAGATGCACAACACAATGGGAGACGCACCACACAAGGGGAGACACACCACACAAGGGGAGACACACCACATAAGTGGAGACACACCACTCAAGGGGAGACGCACCACACAAGGTTAGACTCACCATACAAGGGGAGACACACCACAGAAGGGGAGACACACCACATAAGGGGAGACGCACCACACAAGGGGAGACGCACCATACAAGGGGAGACACACCACACTAGGGGAAACACACCACACAAGGTGAGACACACCACATAAGGGGAGACACATCACATAAGGGGAGACGCACCACACAAGGGGAGACGCACCACACAATGGGAGACGCACCACACAAGGGGAGACGCACAACACAATGGGAGACGCACCATACAAGGGGAGACGTACAACACAATGGGAGACGCACCACACAAGGGGAGACGCACCATACAAGGGGAGACACACCACACAAGGGGAGACACACCACACAAGGGGAGACGCACCATACAAGGGGAGACGCACCATACAAGGGGAGACGCACAACACAATGGGAGACGCACCATACAAGGGGAGACGCACAACACAATGGGAGACACACCACACAAGGGGAGACACACCACACAAAGGGAGACACACCACACAAGAAGAGACACACCACACAAGGGGAGACACACCACACAAGGGGAGACACACCACACAAGGAGAGACACAACACAACGGGGAGACACAACACACAAGGGGGAGACACACCACACAAGGGGAGACACACCACACAAGGGGAGACTCACCACACAAGGGGAGACACACCAAACTAGGGGAGACGCACCACACAAGGTTAGACAACCCATACAAGGGGAGACGCACCATACAAGGGGAGACGCACAACACAATGGGAGACGCACCACACAAGGGGAGACACACCACACAAGGGGAGATACACCACATAAGGGGAGACACACCACACAAGGGGAGACGCACCACACAAGGTTAGACTCACTATACAAGGGGAGACACACCACAGAAGGGGAGACACACCACATAAGGGGAGACGCACCACAAAAGGGGAGACGCACCATACAAGGGGAGACACACCACACTAGGGGAAACACACCACACAAGGGGAGACACACCACATAAGGGGAGACACACCACATAAGGGAAGACGCACCACACAAGGGGAGACGCACCACACAATGGGAGACGCACCACACAAGGGGAGACGCACAACACAATGGGAGACGCACCATACAAGGGGAGACGCACAACACAATGGGAGACGCACCACACAAGGGGAAACGCACCATACAAGGGGAGACACACCACACAAGGGGAGACACACCACACAAGGGGAGACGCACCATACAAGGGGAGACGCACCATACAAGGGGAGACGCACCATACAAGGGGAGACGCACAACACAATGGGAGACGCACCATACAAGGGGAGACGCACAACACAATGGGAGACGCACCACACAAGGGGAGACGCACCATACAAGGGGAGACACACCACACAAGGGGAGACACACCACACAAGGGGAGACGCACCATACAAGGGGAGACGCACAACACAAGGGGAGACGCACCACACAATGGGAGACGCACCACACAAGGGGAGACGCACCATACAAGGGGAGACACACCACACAAGGGGAGACACACCACACAAGGGGAGACGCACCATACAAGGGGAGACGCACAACACAAGGGGAGACGCACCATACAAGGGGAGACGCACCACACAATGGGAGACACACCACACAAGGGGTGGCACACCACACAAGAAGAGACACACCATACAAGGGGAGACGCACCATACAAGGGGAGACGCACCATATAAGGGAAGACGCACCACACAAGGGGAGACGCACCACACAATGGGAGACGCACCACACAAGGGGAGACGCACAACACAATGGGAGACGCACCATACAAGGGGAGACGCACAACACAATGGGAGACGCACCACACAAGGGGAGACGCACCATACAAGGGGAGACACACCACACAATGGGAGACGCACCACACAAGGGGAGACGCACCATACAAGGGGAGACACACCACACAAGGGGAGACACACCACACAAGGGGAGACGCACCATACAAGGGGAGACGCACAACACAAGGGGAGACGCACCATACAAGGGGAGACGCACCACACAATGGGAGACACACCACACAAGGGGTGGCACACCACACAAGAAGAGACACACCACACAAGGGGAGACGCACCATACAAGGGGAGACGCACCATACAAGGGGAGACACCACACAAGGGGAGACACACCACACAAGGGGAGACGCACCATACAAGGGGAGACGCACAACACAAGGGGAGACGCACCATACAAGGGAAGACGCACCAAACAATGGGAGACACACCACACAAGGGGTGGCACACCACACAAGAAGAGACACACCACACAAGGGGAGACACACCACACAAGGGGAGACACACCACACTAGGGGAGACACACCACACAAGGGGAGACACACCACACTAGGGGGGACACACCACACAAGGGGAGACACACCACACAAGGGGAGACACACCACATAAGGGGAGACACACCACACAAGGGGAGACACCACACAAGGGGAGACGTACCACACAAGGGGAGACGCACCACACATGGGGAGACGCACCACACAAGGGGAGACACTCCACACAAGGGGAGACGCACAACACAATGGGAGACGCACCACACAAGGGGAGACGCACCATACAAGGGGAGACACACCACACAAGGGGAGACACACCACACAATGGGAGACGCACCATACAAGGGGAGACGCACCATACAAGGGGAGACGCACAACACAATGGGAGACGCACCATACAAGGGGAGACGCACAACACAATGGGAGACGCACCACACAAGGGAGACGCACCATACAAGGGGAGACACACAACACAAGGGGAGACGCACCATACAAGGGGAGACGCACCACACAATGGAAGACACACCACACAGGGGGTGGCACACCACACAAGAAGAGACACACCACACAAGGGGAGACACACCACATAAGGGGAGACACACCACACAAGGGGAGACGCACCACACAAGGTTAGACTTACTATACAAGGGGAGACACACCACAGAAGGGGAGACACACCACATAAGGGGAGACGCACCACACAAGGGGAGACGCACCATACAAGGGGAGACACACCACACTAGGGGAAACACACCACACAAGGGGAGACACACCACATAAGGGGAGACACACCACATAAGGGAAGACGCACCACACAAGGGGAGACGCACCACACAATGGGAGACGCACCACACAAGGGGAGACGCACAACACAATGGGAGACGCACCATACAAGGGGAGACGCACAACACAATGGGAGACGCACCACACAAGGGGAGACGCACCATACAATGGGAGACGCACCACACAAGGGGAGACACACCACACAAGGGGAGACGCACCATACAAGGGGAGACGCACCATACAAGGGGAGACGCACAACACAATGGGAGACGCACCATACAAGGGGAGACGCACAACACAATGGGAGACGCACCACACAAGGGGAGACACACCACACAAGGGGAGACACACCACACAAGGGGAGACACACCACACAAGGGGAGACACAGCACACAAGGGGAGACACCAGACAAAGGGAGACACACCACACAAGGTGAGACACACCACACTAGAGGAGACACATCACACAATGAGGAGACACATCACACAAGGGGAGACACAGCACAATATTAGGAGACACACCACACAATTGGGAGACACATTACACAACGAGAGACACACCACACAAGTTGAGACACACACCACACAAGGGGAGACACAACACAACGGGGAGACACAACACACAAGAGAGAGACACACCCCACAAGGGGAGACACACCACACAAGGGGAGACTCACCACACAAGGGGAGACACACCAAACTAGGGGAGACGCACCACACAAGGTTAGACGAACCATACAAGGGGAGACGCACCATACAAGGGGAGATGCACAACACAATGGGAGACGCACCACACAAGCGGAGACACACCACACAAGGGGAGACACACCACATAAGTGGAGACACACCACTCAAGGGGAGACGCACCACACAAGGTTAGACTCACCATACAAGGGGAGACACACCACAGAAGGGGAGACACACCACATAAGGGAAGACGCACCACACAAGGGGAGACGCACCATACAAGGGGAGACACACCACACTAGGGGAAACACACCACACAAGGGGAGACACACCACATAAGGGGAGACACACCACATAAGGGGAGACGCACCACACAAGGGGAGACGCACCACACAATGGGAGACGCACCACACAAGGGGAGACGCACAACACAATGGGAGACGCACCATACAAGGGGAGACGTACAACACAATGGGAGACGCACCACACAAGGGGAGACGCACCATACAAGGGGAGACACACCACACAAGGGGAGACCCACCACACAAGGGGAGACGCACCATACAAGGGGAGACGCACCATACAAGGGGAGACGCACAACACAATGGGAGACGCACCATACAAGGGGAGACGCACAACACAATGGGAGACACACCACACAAGGGGAGACACACCACACAAAGGGAGACACACCACACAAGAAGAGACACACCACACAAGGGGAGACACACCACACAAGGGGAGACACACCACACAAGGAGAGACACAACACAACGGGGAGACACAACACACAAGGGGGAGACACACCACACAAGGGGAGACACACCACACAAGGGGAGACTCACCACACAAGGGGAGACACACCAAACTAGGGGAGACGCACCACACAAGGTTAGACAACCCATACAAGGGGAGACGCACCATACAAGGGGAGACGCACAACACAATGGGAGACGCACCACACAAGGGGAGACACACCACACAAGGGGAGATACACCACATAAGGGGAGACACACCACACAAGGGGAGACGCACCACACAAGGTTAGACTCACTATACAAGGGGAGACACACCACAGAAGGGGAGACACACCACATAAGGGGAGACGCACCACACAAGGGGAGACGCACCTTACAAGGGGAGACACACCACACTAGGGGAAACACACCACACAAGGGGAGACACACCACATAAGGGGAGACACACCACATAAGGGAAGACGCCCCACACAAGGGGAGACGCACCACACAATGGGAGACGCACCACACAAGGGGAGACGCACAACACAATGGGAGACGCACCATACAAGGGGAGACGCACAACACAATGGGAGACGCACCACACAAGAGGAGACGCACCATACAAGGGGAGACACACCACACAAGGGGAGACACACCACACAAGGGGAGACGCACCATACAAGGGGAGACGCACCATACAAGGGGAGACGCACAACACAATGGGAGACGCACCATACAAGGGGAGACGCACAACACAATGGGAGACGCACCATACAAGGGGAGACGCACAACACAATGGGAGACACACCACACAAGGGGAGACACACCACACAAAGGGAGACACACCACACAAGAAGAGACACACCACACAAGGGGAGACACACCACACAAGGGGAGACACACCACACAAGGAGAGACACAACACAACGGGGAGACACAACACACAAGGGGGAGACACACCACACAAGGGGAGACACACCACACAAGGGGAGACTCACCACACAAGGGGAGACACACCAAACTAGGGGAGACGCACCACACAAGGTTAGACAACCCATACAAGGGGAGACGCACCATACAAGGAGAGACGCACAATACAATGGGAGACGCACCACACAAGGGGAGACACACCACACAAGGGGAGATACACCACATAAGGGGAGACACACCACACAAGGGGAGACGCACCACACAAGGTTAGACTCACTATACAAGGGGAGACACACCACAGAAGGGGAGACACACCACATAAGGGGAGACGCACCACACAAGGGGAGACGCACCATACAAGGGGAGACACACCTCACTAGGGGAAACACACCACACAAGGGGAGACACACCACATAAGGGGAGACACACCACATAAGGGAAGACGCACCACACAAGGGGAGACGCACCACACAATGGGAGACGCACCACACAAGGGGAGACGCACAACACAATGGGAGACGCACCATACAAGGGGAGACGCACAACACAATGGGAGACGCACCACACAAGGGGAGACGCACCATACAAGGGGAGACACACCACACAAGGGGAGACACACCACACAAGGGGAGACGCACCATACAAGGGGAGACGCACCATACAAGGGGAGACGCACAACACAATGGGAGACGCACCATACAAGGGGAGACGCACAACACAATGGGAGACGCACCACACAAGGGGAGACGCACCATACAAGGGGAGACACACCACACAAGGGGAGACTCACCACACAAGGGGAGACGCACCATACAAGGGGAGACGCACATCACAAGGGGAGACGCACCATACAAGGGGAGACGCACCACACAATGGGAGACACACCACACAAGGGGTGGCACACCACACAAGAAGAGACACACCACACAAGGGGAGACACACCACACAAGGGGAGACACACCACACTAGGGGGGACACACCACACAAGGGGAGACACACCACACAAGGGGAGACACACCACATAAGGGGAGACACTCCACACAATGGGGAGACACATCACATAAAGGGAGATACAGCACACAATTGGGAGACACATCACGCAATTGGGAGACACATCATACAATTGGGAGACACATCACACAAGGATAGACCCACAAAACAAGGGGGAGACACACCACACAAGGGGAGATACACCACACAAGGGGAGACACACCACACAAGGGAAGACACACCACACAAAAGGAGATACATCACCCAAGGGGAGACACACCACACAAGGGGAAACACATCTCACAAGGGGAGACACATCTCACAAGAGGAGACACATCATACAAGGGGAGACACACAACACAAGGGGAGACACATCACACAAGGGAAGACACACCACACAAGGGGAGACACATCACACAAGGGAAGACACACCACACAAGGGGAGACACATCACACAAGGGAAGAGACACTGCACACAATTGGGAAACACATCACACAATTGAGAGACACATCACACAATTGTGAGACCCATCACATAAAGAAAGACACATCACACAAGGGGAGACACATCACACAATGCAAGACACACCACAAAAGGCGAGAATCAACACACAAGGGGAGACAAACCAAAGAAGGGAAGACACACCACACAAGGGGAAACACACCACACAAGAGAAGACACATCACATAAGGGGAGACACATCACACAACGGGAGACACAACACAGAAGAGGAGACACAACACAGAAGAGGAGACACACCACAGAAGGGGAGACACACCACACAAGGGGAAACACAGCACTCAAGGTTAGACACAGCACACAAGGGGAGACACACCACACAAGAGGAGACACACCACACAAGGGGGGACAACCCACACAAGGGGAGACACATCGCACAAGGGGTAACACATCACAAATGGGGGACACGACACAAGGGAAGATACATCACACAAGGGGAGACACCTTACACAAAGAGACACACCACAATCGTTGAGACACACCACCCAAAGGGAAAAACATCACACAAGGGGAGACACGCCACACAAGGGGAGACACACCACTCAAGGGAAGACACACCACACAATGGGAGACACATCACACAAGGGGAGACACAGCACACAATTGGGAAACAAGCCACACAATTGAGAGACACATCACACAACGAGAGACACACCACACAAGTTGAGACACACACCACACAAGGGGAGACACATCACACAAGGGGAGATACACCTCATAAGGGGAGACACACACCACCCAAGGGGGAGACACCCCACACAAGGGGGAGACACAACACTCAAGAGGGAGACACACCACACAAGGGGACACACACCACACAAGGGGAGACACACCACACCAAAGGGAGAGACACCACACAAGGGGAGACGCACCACACAAGGGGAGACACACCACACAAGGGGAGACACAGCACACCAAAGGGAGAGACACCACACAAGGGGAGACACAGCACACAGCACAGCACACTTGTGTCTCACCACACTTAGGGGAGACACACCACACAAGGGGAGATACACCTCATAAGGGGAGACACACCACCCAAGGGGGAGACACACAACACAGGGGGGAGACACAACACTCAAGAGGGAGACACACCACACAAGGGGACACACACCACACAAGGGGAAACACACCACACCAAAGGGAGAGACACCACACAAGGGGAGACGCACCACACAAGGGGAGACACACCACACAAGGGGAGACAGCACACAAGGGGAGAAACACCACACAAGGGGAGACACACCACACAAGGGGAGACACACAACACCAAAGGGAGAGACACCACACAAGGGGAGACACACCACACAAGGGGAGACACACCACACAAGGGGGAGACACACCACCCAAGAGGGAGACACACCACTCAAGGGGAGACGCACCACACAAGATGAGACACACCACACAAGGGGAGACGCACCACACAAGATGAGACACACCACACAAGGGGAGACACACCACACAAGAAGGAGACACAGCACACAAAAGGAGACACACCACACAAGGGGAGACACACCACACAAGGGGAGACACAGCACACAAGGGGAGACACAGCACACAAGGGGAGACACACCACACAAAGGGAGACACACTACACAAAGTGAGACACACCACACTAGAGGAGACACATCACACAATGAGGAGACACATCACACAAGGGGAGACACAGCACAATATTAGGAGACACACCACACAATTGGGAGACACATCACACAACGAGAGACACACCACACAAGTTGAGACACACACCACACAAGGGGAGACACATCACGCAAGGGGAGACACACCACCCAAGGGGGTGACACACCACCCAACGGGGAGACACAACACACAAGGGTGAGACACATCACATAAGGGGACACACACCACACAAGGGGAGACACATCACACTAGGGGAGACACACCACACAAGGGGAGACACACCACCCAAGGGGAGACACAACACTCAAGGGGGAGACACACCACACACGGGGAGACACACAACACAACGGGGAGACACAACACACAAGGGGGAGACACACCACATAAGGGGAGACACACCACACAAGGGGAGACTCACCACACAAGGGGAGACACACCAAACTAGGGGAGACGCACCACACAAGGTTAGACGAACCATACAAGGGGAGACGCACCATACAAGGGGAGACGCACAACACAATGGGAGACGCACCACACAAGGGGAGACACACCACACAAGGGGAGACACACCACATAAGGGGAGACACACCACACAAGGGGAGACGCACCACACAAGTGGAGACTCACCACACAAGGGGAGACACACCACATAAGGGGAGACGCACCACACAAGGGGAGACGCACAATACAAGGGGAGACACACCACACTAGGGGAAACACACCACACAAGGGGAGATACACCACATAAGGGGAGACACACCACATAAGGGGAGACGTACCACACAAGGGGAGACGCACCACACAATGGGAGACGCGCCACACAAGGGGAGACGCACAACACAATGGGAGACGCACCATACAAGGGGAGACGCACAACACAATGGGAGACGCACCACACAATGGGAGACGCACCACACAATGGGAGACGCACCACACAAGGGGAGACGCACCATACAAGGGGAGACACACCACACAAGGGGAGACACACCACACAAGGGGAGACGCACCATACAAGGGGAGACGCACCGTACAAGGGGAGACGCACAACACAATGGGAGACGCACCAAACAAGGGGAGACGCACAACACAATGGGAGACGCACAACACAAGGGGAGACGCACCATACAAGGGGAGACGCACCACATAATGGGAGACACACCACACAGGGGGTGGCACACCACACAAGAAGAGACACACCACACAAGGGGAGACACACCACACAAGGGGAGACACACCACACTAGGGGAGACACACCACACAAGGAGAGACACACCACACAAGGGGAGACACACCACATAAGGGGAGACCTACTACACAAGGGGAGACGCACCACACATCGAGAGACGCACCACACAAGGGGAGACACTCCACACAAGGGGAGACGCACAACAAAAGGGGAGACACACCACACAAGGGGAGACGCACCACACAAGAAGAGACACACCACACAAGGGGAGACACACCACACAAGGGGAGACACATCACACAAGGGGAGACACAGCACACAATTGGGAAACAAACCACACAATTGGGAGACACATCACACAACGAGAGACACACCACACAAGGGGAGACACATCACACAAGGGGAGATACACCTCATAAGGGGAGACACACCACACAAGGGGAGACACACCACACAAGGGGAGACACACCACGCAAGAAGGAGACACAGCACACAAAGGGAGACACACCACACAAGGGGAGACACACCACACAAGGGGAGACACACCACACAAGGGGAGACACAGCACACAAGGGGAGACACACCAGACAAAGGGAGACACACCACACAAGGTGAGACACACCACACTAGAGGAGACACATCACACAATGAGGAGACACATCACACAAGGGGAGACACTGCACAATATTAGGAGACACACCACACAATTGGGAGACACATTACACAACGAGAGACACACCACACAAGTTGAGACACACACCACACAAGGGGAGACACAACACAACGGGGAGACACAACACACAAGAGAGAGACACACCCCACAAGGGGAGACACACCACACAAGGGGAGACTCACCACACAAGGGGAGACACACCAAACTAGGGGAGACGCACCATACAAGGTTAGACGAACCATACAAGGGGAGACGCACCATACAAGGGGAGATGCACAACACAATGGGAGACGCACCACACAAGGGGAGACACACCACACAAGGGGAGACACACCACATAAGTGGAGACACACCACTCAAGGGGAGACGCACCACACAAGGTTAGACTCACCATACAAGGGGAGACACACCACAGAAGGGGAGACACACCACATAAGGGGAGACGCACCACACAAGGGGAGACGCACCATACAAGGGGAGACACACCACACTAGGGGAAACACACCACACAAGGGGAGACACACCACATAAGGGGAGACACACCACATAAGGGGAGACGCACCACACAAGGGGAGACGCACCACACAATGGGAGACGCACCACACAAGGGGAGACGCACAACACAATGGGAGACGCACCATACAAGGGGAGACGTACAACACAATGGGAGACGCACCACACAAGGGGAGACGCACCATACAAGGGGAGACACACCACACAAGGGGAGACACACCACACAAGGGGAGACGCACCATACAAGGGGAGACGCACCATACAAGGGGAGACGCACAACACAATGGGAGACGCACCATACAAGGGGAGACGCACAACACAATGGGAGACACACCACACAAGGGGAGACACACCACACAAAGGGAGACACACCACACAAGAAGAGACACACCACACAAGGGGAGACACACCACACAAGGGGAGACACACCACACAAGGAGAGACACAACACAACGGGGAGACACAACACACAAGGGGGAGACACACCACACAAGGGGAGACACACCACACAAGGGGAGACTCACCACACAAGGGGAGACACACCAAACTAGGGGAGACGCACCACACAAGGTTAGACAACCCATACAAGGGGAGACGCACCATACAAGGGGAGACGCACAACACAATGGGAGACGCACCACACAAGGGGAGACACACCACACAAGGGGAGATACACCACATAAGGGGAGACACACCACACAAGGGGAGACGCACCACACAAGGTTAGACTCACTATACAAGGGGAGACACACCACAGAAGGGGAGACACACCACATAAGGGGAGACGCACCACACAAGGGGAGACGCACCATACAAGGGGAGACACACCACACTAGGGGAAACACACCACACAAGGGGAGACACACCACATAAGGGGGAGACACACCACATAAGGGAAGACGCACCACACAAGGGGAGACGCACCACACAATGGGAGACGCACCACACAAGGGGAGACGCACAACACAATGGGAGACGCACCATACAAGAGGAGACGCACAACACAATGGGAGACGCACCACACAAGGGGAGACGCACCATACAAGGGGAGACACACCACACAAGGGGAGACACACCACACAAGGGGAGACGCACCATACAAGGGGAGACGCACCATACAAGGGGAGACGCACAACACAATGGGAGACGCACCATACAAGGGGAGACGCACAACACAATGGGAGACGCACCACACAAGGGGAGACGCACCATACAAGGGGAGACACACCACACAAGGGGAGACACACCACACAAGGGGAGACGCACCATACAAGGGGAGACGCACAACACAAGGGGAGACGCACCACACAATGGGAGACGCACCACACAAGGGGAGACGCACCATACAAGGGGAGACACACCACACAAGGGGAAACACACCACACAAGGGGAGACGCACCATACAAGGGGAGACGCACAACACAAGGGGAGACGCACCATACAAGGGGAGACGCACCACACAATGGGAGACACACCACACAAGGGGTGGCACACCACACAAGAAGAGACACACCATACAAGGGGAGACGCACCATACAAGGGGAGACGCACCATATAAGGGAAGACGCACCACACAAGGGGAGACGCACCACACAATGGGAGACGCACCACACAAGGGGAGACGCACAACACAATGGGAGACGCACCATACAAGGGGAGACGCACAACACAATGGGAGACGCACCACACAAGGGGAGACGCACCATACAAGGGGAGACACACCACACAAGGGGAGACGCACCACACAAGGGGAGACGCACCATACAAGGGGAGACACACCACACAAGGGGAGACACACCACACAAGGGGAGACGCACCATACAAGGGGAGACGCACAACACAAGGGGAGACGCACCATACAAGGGGAGACGCACCACACAATGGGAGACACACCACACAAGGGGTGGCACACCACACAAGAAGAGACACACCACACAAGGGAGACGCACCATACAAGGGGAGACGCACCATACAAGGGGAGACGCACAACACAATGGGAGACGCACCATACAAGGGGAGACGCACAACACAATGGGAGACGCACCACACAAGGGGAGACGCACCATACAAGGGGAGACACCACACAAGGGGAGACACACCACACAAGGGGAGACGCACCATACAAGGGGAGACGCACAACACAAGGGGAGACGCACCATACAAGGGGAGACGCACCAAACAATGGGAGACACACCACACAAGGGGTGGCACACCACACAAGAAGAGACACACCACACAAGGGGAGACACACCACACAAGGGGAGACACACCACACTAGGGGAGACACACCACACAAGGGGAGACACACCACACTAGGGGGGACACACCACACAAGGGGAGACACACCACACAAGGGGAGACACACCACATAAGGGGAGACACACCACACAAGGGGAGACACCACACAAGGGGAGACGTACCACACAAGGGGAGACGCACCACACATGGGGAGACGCACCACACAAGGGGAGACACACCACACAAGGGGAGACGCACAACACAATGGGAGACGCACCACACAAGGGGAGACGCACCATACAAGGGGAGACACACCACACAAGGGGAGACACACCACACAATGGGAGACGCACCATACAAGGGGAGACGCACCATACAAGGGGAGACGCACAACACAATGGGAGACGCACCATACAAGGGGAGACGCACAACACAATGGGAGACGCACCACACAAGGGGAGACGCACCATACAAGGGGAGACACACAACACAAGGGGAGACGCACCATACAAGGGGAGACGCACCACACAATGGAAGACACACCACACAGGGGGTGGCACACCACACAAGAAGAGACACACCACACAAGGGGAGACACACCACATAAGGGGAGACACACCACACAAGGGGAGACGCACCACACAAGGTTAGACTTACTATACAAGGGGAGACACACCACAGAAGGGGAGACACACCACATAAGGGGAGACGCACAACACAAGGGGAGACGCACCATACAAGGGGAGACACACCACACTAGGGGAAACACACCACACAAGGGGAGACACACCACATATGGGGAGACACACCACATAAGGGAAGACGCACCACACAAGGGGAGACGCACCACACAATGGGAGACGCACCACACAAGGGGAGACGCACAACACAATGGGAGACGCACCATACAAGGGGAGACGCACAACACAATGGGAGACGCACCACACAAGGGGAGACGCACCATACAATGGGAGACGCACCACACAAGGGGAGACACACCACACAAGGGGAGACGCACCATACAAGGGGAGACGCACCATACAAGGGGAGACGCACAACACAATGGGAGACGCACCATACAAGGGGAGACGCACAACACAATGGGAGACGCACCACACAAGGGGAGACACACCACACAAGGGGAGACACACCACACAAGGGGAGACACACCACACAAGGGGAGACACAGCACACAAGGGGAGACACACCAGACAAAGGGAGACACACCACACAAGGTGAGACACACCACACTAGAGGAGACACATCACACAATGAGGAGACACATCACACAAGGGGAGACACAGCACAATATTAGGAGACACACCACACAATTGGGAGACACATTACACAACGAGAGACACACCACACAAGTTGAGACACACACCACACAAGGGGAGACACAACACAACGGGGAGACACAACACACAAGAGAGAGACACACCCCACAAGGGGAGACACACCACACAAGGGGAGACTCACCACACAAGGGGAGACACACCAAACTAGGGGAGACGCACCACACAAGGTTAGACGAACCATACAAGGGGAGACGCACCATACAAGGGGAGATGCACAACACAATGGGAGACGCACCACACAAGGGGAGACACACCACACAAGGGGAGACACACCACATAAGTGGAGACACACCACTCAAGGGGAGACGCACCACACAAGGTTAGACTCACCATACAAGGGGAGACACACCACAGAAGGGGAGACACACCACATAAGGGAAGACGCACCACACAAGGGGAGACGCACCATACAAGGGGAGACACACCACACTAGGGAAAACACACCACACAAGGGGAGACACACCACATAAGGGGAGACACACCACATAAGGGGAGACGCACCACACAAGGGGAGACGCACCACACAATGGGAGACGCACCACACAAGGGGAGACGCACAACACAATGGGAGACGCACCATACAAGGGGAGACGTACAACACAATGGGAGACGCACCACACAAGGGGAGACGCACCATACAAGGGGAGACACACCACACAAGGGGAGACCCACCACACAAGGGGAGACGCACCATACAAGGGGAGACGCACCATACAAGGGGAGACGCACAACACAATGGGAGACGCACCATACAAGGGGAGACGCACAACACAATGGGAGACACACCACACAAGGGGAGACACACCACACAAAGGGAGACACACCACACAAGAAGAGACACACCACACAAGGGGAGACACACCACACAAGGGGAGACACACCACACAAGGAGAGACACAACACAACGGGGAGACACAACACACAAGGGGGAGACACACCACACAAGGGGAGACACACCACACAAGGGGAGACTCACCACACAAGGGGAGACACACCAAACTAGGGGAGACGCACCACACAAGGTTAGACAACCCATACAAGGGGAGACGCACCATACAAGGGGAGACGCACAACACAATGGGAGACGCACCACACAAGGGGAGACACACCACACAAGGGGAGATACACCACATAAGGGGAGACACACCACACAAGGGGAGACGCACCACACAAGGTTAGACTCACTATACAAGGGGAGACACACCACAGAAGGGGAGACACACCACATAAGGGGAGACGCACCACACAAGGGGAGACGCACCATACAAGGGGAGACACACCACACTAGGGGAAACACACCACACAAGGGGAGACACACCACATAAGGGGAGACACACCACATAAGGGAAGACGCACCACACAAGGGGAGACGCACCACACAATGGGAGACGCACCATACAAGGGGAGACGCACAACACAATGGGAGACGCACCACACAAGAGGAGACGCACCATACAAGGGGAGACACACCACACAAGGGGAGACACACCACACAAGGGGAGACACACCACACAAGGGGAGACGCACCATACAAGGGGAGACGCACCATACAAGGGGAGACGCACAACACAATGGGAGACGCACCATACAAGGGGAGACGCACAACACAATGGGAGACGCACCACACAAGGGGAGACACACCATACAAGGGGAGACACACCACACAAGGGGAGACACACCACACAAGGGGAGACGCACCATACAAGGGGAGACGCACAACACAAGGGGAGACGCACCACACAATGGGAGACGCACCACACAAGGGGAGACGCACCATACAAGGGAAGACACACCACACAAGGGGAGACACACCACACAAGGGGAGACGCACCATACAAGGGGAGACGCACAACACAAGGGGAGACGCACCATACAAGGGGAGACGCACCACACAATGGGAGACACACCACACAAGGGGTGGCACACCACACAAGAAGAGACACACCATACAAGGGGAGACGCACCATACAAGGGGAGACGCACCATATAAGGGAAGACGCACCACACAATGGGAGACGCAACACACAATGGGAGACGCACCACACAAGGGGAGACGCACAACACAATGGGAGACGCACCATACAAGGGGAGACGCACAACACAATGGGAGACGCACCACACAAGGGGAGACGCACCATACAAGGGGAGACACACCACACAATGGGAGACGCACCACACAAGGGGAGACGCACCATACAAGGGGAGACACACCACACAAGGGGAGACACACCACACAAGGGGAGACGCACCATACAAGGGGAGACGCACAACACAAGGGGAGACGCACCATACAAGGGGACACGCACCACACAATGGGAGACACACCACACAAGGGGTGGCACACCACACAAGAAGAGACACACCACACAATGGGAGACGCACCATACAAGGGGAGACGCACCATACAAGGGGAGACGAACAACACAATGGGAGACGCACCATACAAGGGGAGACGCACAACACAATGGGAGACGCACCACACAAGGGGAGACGCACCATACAAGGGGAGACACCACACAAGGGGAGACACACCACACAAGGGGAGACGCACCATACAAGGGGAGACGCACAACACAAGGGGAGACGCACCATACAAGGGGAGACGCACCAAACAATGGGAGACACACCACACAAGGGGTGGCACACCACACAAGAAGAGACACACCACACAAGGGGAGACACACCACACAAGGGGAGACACACCACACTAGAGGAGACACACCACACAAGGGGAGACACACCACACTAGGGGGGACACACCACACAAGGGGAGACACACCACACAAGGGGAGACACACCACATAAGGGGAGACACACCACACAAGGGGAGACACCACACAAGGGGAGACGTACCACACAAGGGGAGACGCACCACACATGGGGAGACGCACCGCACAAGGGGAGACACTCCACACAAGGGGAGACGCACAACACAATGGGAGACGCACCACACAAGGGGAGACGCACCATACAAGGGGAGACACACCACACAAGGGGAGACACACCACACAATGGGAGACGCACCATACAAGGGGAGACGCACCATACAAGGGGAGACGCACAACACAATGGGAGACGCACCATACAAGGGGAGACGCACAACACAATGGGAGACGCACCACACAAGGGGAGACGCACCATACAAGGGGAGACACACAACACAAGGGGAGACGCACCATACAAGGGGAGACGCACCACACAATGGAAGACACACCACACAGGGGGTGGCACACCACACAAGAAGAGACACACCACACAAGGGGAGACACACCACATAAGGGGAGACACACCACACAAGGGGAGACGCACCACACAAGGTTAGACTTACTATACAAGGGGAGACACACCACAGAAGGGGAGACACACCACATAAGGGGAGACGCACCACACAAGGGGAGACGCACCATACAAGGGGAGACACACCACACTAGGGGAAACACACCACACAAGGGGAGACACACCACATAAGGGGAGACACACCACATAAGGGAAGACGCACCACACAAGGGGAGACGCACCACACAATGGGAGACGCACCACACAAGGGGAGACGCACAACACAATGGGAGACGCACCATACAAGGGGAGACGCACAACACAATGGGAGACGCACCACACAAGGGGAGACGCACCATACAATGGGAGACGCACCACACAAGGGGAGACACACCACACAAGGGGAGACGCACCATACAAGGGGAGACGCACCATACAAGGGGAGACGCACAACACAATGGGAGACGCACCATACAAGGGGAGACGCACAACACAATGGGAGACGCACCACACAAGGGGAGACGCACCATACAAGGGGAGACACACCACACAAGGGGAGACACACCACACAAGGGGAGACGCACCATAGAAGGGGAGACGCACAACATAAGGGGAGACGCACCATACAAGGGGAGACGCACCACACAATGGGAGACACACCACACAAGGGGTGGCACACCACACAAGAAGAGACACACCACACAAGGGGAGACACACCACACATGGGGAGACACACCACACTAGGGGGGACATACCACACAAGGGGAGACACACCACACAAGGGGAGACACACCACATAAGGGGAGACACACCACACAAGGGGAGACACACCACACAAGGGGAGACGTACCACACAAGGGGAGACGCACCACACATGGGTAGACGCACCACACAAGGGGAGACACTCCACACAAGGGGAGACGCACAACACAATGGGAGACGCACCACACAAGGGGAGACGCACCATACAAGGGGAGACACACCACACAAGGGGAGACACACCACACAAGGGGAGACGCACCATACAAGGGGAGACGCACCATACAAGGGGAGACGCACAACACAGTGGGAGACGCACCATACAAGGGGAGACGCACAACACAATGGGAGACGCACCACACAAGGGGAGACGCACCATACAAGGGGAGACACACAACACAAGGGGAGACGCACCATACAAGGGGAGACGCACCACACAATGGGAGACACACCACACAGGGGGTGGCACACCACACAAGAAGAGACACACCACACAAGGGGAGACACACCACACAAGGGGAGACACACCACACTAGGGGAGACACACCACACAAGGGGAAACACACCACACAAGGGGAGACACACCACATAAGGGGAGACGTACCACACAAGGGGAGACGCACCACACATCGAGAGACGCACCACACAAGGGGAGACACTCCACACAATTGGAGACGCACAACACAAGGGGAGACACACCACACAAGGGGAGACGCACCACACAAGAAGAGACACACCACGCAAGGGGATACACACCACACAAGGGGAGACACATCACACAAGGGGAGACACAGCACACAATTGGGAAACAAACCACACAATTGGGAGACACATCACACAACGAGAGACACACCACACAAGGGGAGACACATCACACAAGGGGAGATACACCTCATAAGGGGAGACACACCACACAAGGGGAGACACACCACACAAGGGGAGACACACCACACAAGATGAGACACACCACACAAGGGGAGACACACCACGCAAGAAGGAGACACAGCACACAAAGGGAGACACTCCACACAAGGGGAGACACACCACACAAGGGGAGACACACCACACAAGGGGAGACACAGCACACAAGGGGAGACACACCACACAAAGTGTTACGAACCCGGATCCAGCGTCCGAGCACGGAGCAGTAACGACCACGCCATCTGTGGGTCAGCTCCCGAAACCCCCGCCAAACGGACGACGACACCTGGTGAGGACGGCGAATACCGGCCACAAGGGCCAGTTTCCAGTCCCGTTCAGCACTCTACACCGCCGCTGCTGACCTCTGGTGAGGTGGTGCTCAGACTACAACGCCATCTATGAAGTGGATGTGTCGGGCGTTTGTGTCTGAGCTTGTAAGTGAGGTGTTTTAGTGTCCCTGTTATTGATGACGTGTCTGCTTACAGAGCCGACCTGGGACTGGTGTGATGGACGTGGAGTCAGTCTACCCGAGGCAGCCAATCTCCATACCTTGTACCTTGCTGCAGCCGTTGTGAAGTCGTCCCCCCGGAAGAACACTGTGGTGTGTTAGCCTGCCAGTGGAGTGGCAGTAAAAGGATTACCCGGGACCGACTGTTGGAGACGATTATCCACTGGGGTATTGAGGCCAGGAGGGTGATTTGTGATATCACACGAGACTCCTGTCTAGGGTGTTTACCCTAATATCGTTCGTGGAGTGGCCTGACCAGCGTTGCGGGTCCGGAACCTGCCAGCAGACCGGCTGGATTTGTGGTTGTCGGCCTCCACGGCGGTGCCCTCAATGGACCTGTGTTTTGGCTGACCTGTGGCCAGGGTAGGCTCAGCATTCTCAGAGGATTCGTTGTAAGGCCACGAGTAAGCAACGACGACTTAGCACCGAGAGCGAGGATCCATAGTCTTCAGCAGAAGACTACAGTGAATAATCCCTTTGTATAGTGTTAATACCCCTCCCCCTGTGTAACCTTTTTATATATTATTTATTGGTGGCGGACATTATATTATATTAAGTTTTTGCCTTTATTTCCCTTCCCCTTTAAGTTACTTGCGTCACGGATCACATCCCTTGAAAGCCACTACTGGCTTGGGAACGGATATATGTCTTCCTCTAACAACATCAGAGTAAGGACTCCGTTGCGTCCCGAGAGGGCCGTAACATAATTGGCATCCCCAGCGGGATCCGTCCCCTTGTTAAGTATGTTTGACAGGGGTGGTGAAGTGGCGTAATCCCTGTATATAATTCCCCCTGTGTGAGACGATCGTGACGTTATACGTCCTGTGCGGTGCTCAAGAGTGACTAAGTGCAATAATGTGCAGTGCGGTGCTCGCTGTGATTAAGCGATCAAGTGCAATATTGAGTAGTGCGGTGCTCAGTGATTCAGTGCAATATTGTAGAGCGAAGGGTTCGCTGTGATTAAGTGCGATATTGCGTAGTGCGGTGCCCGAAGTGATTACGTGCAATATTAGAAAGTGCAGTGTTTGGTGCGATAAAATGCAATATTGACGTAGAACAGTGCTCGGTGCGTTAAGTGCTAAAGTGTAAGTGGTGTGTCAAGTGCTAGTTTCTAGTTAAGTGTTCCATCAGTGACAATGGCAGAGAAAGCTACCATCGATGATCTGGACGATGTGCAGGCTTTTCTGAACAGAGAGGACTGTCTTGCCAGATTAAAATATCTGAGCAAACCAGAGCTTGTACTAGTGAGCGCCTACCTGGAGATCAAGATCCGTGCCAGTGATTCCCGTGTGGAGATCTTGTCCAAGGTTCACCGGCACCTGAAGGCAGAAGAGAAACAGGAAGGCGAGACTCCTAGTACAAAGGAAGGTGAGGAAATAGCTTCCGCGGAAAAGGAAGATAAGGGCAGTGACATTGACAGTGATGCAGGTGAGCTTAATATCAGCTTCCTAACAGTCAAAATGCGTGCCCTAGAGATCAATCGCGAGATAGAGTGGAAGAAGTTAGAATTAGAACGAGAATTAAAAGATAAAGAATTGGCGATGAGACGTTTAGAATTAGAAGAAAGGAAAGAAGAACGAGAAAGAGAAGAGAAACGAGAAAGAGAAGAGAAACGAGAAAGAGAAGAAAGAGAAGAGAAACGAGAAAGAGAAAGAGAAGAACGAGAAAGAGAAGAGAGACGAGAGAGAGAAGAGCGAGAAAGGGAAGAGAAACAGCGAGAGAGAGAAGAAAAAGAAAGACAGAGACAACATGAACTAGAAGTATTGCGATTAGGCGGTGATCGGAGGCCAACATCGGACACCAGCAGTTTCGATCCGGTAAGAAACATCAAAATGGTCCCCAAGTTCAACGAGAGGGAAGTTTCAAAGTTCTTTGCAGCCTTCGAGAAAGTCGCTGCCTCTTTGGAGTGGCCAAGGGAGAATTGGGCCATCATGATACAGTCAGTCTTGACTGGGAAGGCCCAAATCGCCTATTCTACGTTATCCCTTGACGACTCCGGCGATTACGACAAGGTGAAGAAGGTTGTGCTCATGGCGTACCAATTGGTACCTGAGGCATATAGACAGAAGTTTAGAAACCTGAAGAAGACCTCAGAGCACACTTTCACCGAATTCGCCACCATCAAGGAGCGACTTTTTCAAGAATGGTGTGCCTCTCGGAAGGTGGAGACCAAGGAAGACCTCGAGCAGCTGATTCTGCTCGAGGACTTCAAGGATTGTTTGTCTGGAGACCTCAAGACATACTTAGAAGAGCAGCAGGTGGAGACCTTGAGTGCAGCAGCCACCATGGCTGAAGAGTACATCCTGACTCATAGGCCGTCTGCTAAGTACGTCCCAAGGCATTACCAACGCCGGTTTGATGAACCTCATGAAGAAGAAGAGACCCCCGTCCCACGAAGCGCTAAGAAGACGCCCCCAAGTAGCCCTCGAAGAACAAGTCCTAGCAGTCCGAAACACCGGAGCCCGAGGAGGAATATGGTGTGCTGGACTTGTGGGCAGAAAGGGCATGTAGCTGCAAGGTGCCGAGGCAGAAGAGGTGGCAGCGCACGTAGGGAGGTGATGATGATGGGCTGTGTAATACCACCAGCAGGAAGCCAGTCGACGACGACGCAGGAAGAACCCAGATTGTTTTCCCCTCACACTTCAGGCGGGTATGTATCGAGTGATCATACTGGTAGATCAGTTGTAGTGCTCAGAGATAGTGGAGCAGCCCAGTCCCTGATCGTGAAGAGCTCGTTACCCGAGGGAGTAAGTGTGGACGGGAGACAACAGGTTGTCCTGGTTGGGTTTCCTAGGATGCAGTATATCGCCCCCTTAGTGCCAGTACATCTCGACTCTCTTTATTTCAGCGGCACATGTGCGTTGGCAGTAGTCGATACCCTCCCTGTGGCTGGGATTGACGTGGTACTAGCCAACGACTTGGTGACAGATTGGAGCATCAATCTTCCCAAGGTCGTGGACGAGTCAGCCGAAACAGCAAGGTCGGAGGTGACAACAGGCAATGGTAATGTCCAGGTAAAGACAGACCCGGATTGGAGTGTGTTTAATCCTTCCTCTCACCCGCAGATCGACGATATTCTAGCAGAGACTTCTAATTCTTCCCTCGACAAGAAACATGAGGTTACGATGGCAGAAGTACCTGAGCAAGAAGCGAGGCCTTGTGTGCAAGCACCCACGGATACCGAAGAGTCTGGAGTGAAGGCACCTGTGTACTTGCAGCCTGGCAAAGTACAATGTATGCTGAACCGGCCAGAGATTCCCCAGATGTCGGAGGTATGTGAGGTATGTGCAAAGTTTCTAGTGCTCTCTTTGGTCCAAACCAGGCTAATGGATGTAGCCGGCTATGGACATTACAGGCTCAGGAAGCTTATCCCTCAGGTAACCAAATGTTTCTTAGCGGTATTTTTGATTCTCGTTTGTGCTCTCAGTGAGGACCGGTGGACGACCCGACGAATGATGGCTCCCATGAACATCGTGAAGAGGTCCCAGGGATTAGAGATTTGCACTGCAAGTGTTGCAGTTGAAGAAGGGACCTGGAAGGTGATGGTTGATACAGGAGGTACGAGATATGATAATGTGAGTGACTGTTTCCGGCAGGTTGACATCCCCCGCGTGACTGCTGAGCCTCAATGCAGCGTTATGTGGAACGTTGGTCGACCTGACGGTGGCAGAGCGAATGCCATCTGCGACGTACGAACAGCCTCGTTGGGACTAGGTGTGGACCTAGTAGAGTATGCTGTAAGTACTGTTTTACCCGTAGTCGCTGTCACTCTGAATTATCAGACCCCTGTATTCCAGGTGCCCGACTCCCTGAAGGACCGCCGGATCGGTACCAGAAATGCCGTCTGTGTCCAGCCATCATCGGTGCCACGACATAAGGAAGTGTCGAGTCGCCCCAGATCGTGTCCACACCGATCCTTACTTGAGATATGTGAGATGATGCCCCTGCTTGACATCGCAGAGGAGGTGTGGAAGATTACGTCAGGCAGGTCATCGCCTGCCATTTTCAAGCTCCCTATTGTGCCAGGGTTTTTCCTCAGTACAGTTCTGTCGACGAGACAGCCTCGCCATTCCAGATTATAAAGCATGTGTGTCCATTTGGAGTTGTGTCGTCGTACTAATTTGGTTTGTGTTTCTCTTTATAGAACCCCAAACCAAATTCCTTTTGGTGGGGAGGTGTTACGAACCCGGATCCAGCGCCCGAGCACGGAGCAGTAACGACCACGCCATCTGTGGGTCAGCTCCCGAAATCCCCGCCAAACGGACGACGACACCTGGTGAGGACGGCGAATACCGGCCACAAGGGCCAGTTTCCAGTCCCGTTCAGCACTCTACACCGCCGCTGCTGACCTCTGGTGAGGTGGTGCTCAGACTACAACGCCATCTATGAAGTGGATGTGTCGGGCGTTTGTGTCTGAGCTTGTAAGTGAGGTGTTTTAGTGTCCCTGTTATTGATGACGTGTCTGCTTACAGAGCCGACCTGGGACTGCTGTGATGGACGTGGAGTCAGTCTAACCGAGGCAGCCAGTCTCCATACCTTGTACCTTGCTGCAGCCGTTGTGAAGTCGTCCCCCCGGAAGAACACTGTGGTGTGTTAGCCTGCCAGTGGAGTGGCAGTAAAAGGATTACCCGGGACCGACTGTTGGAGACGATTATCCACTGGGGTATTGAGGCCAGGAGGGTGATTTGTGATATCACACGAGACTCCTGTCTAGGGTGTTTACCCTAATATCGTTCGTGGAGTGGCCTGACCAGCGTTGCGGGTCCGGAACCTGCCAGCAGACCGGCTGGATTTGTGGTTGTCGGCCTCCACGGCGGTGCCCTCAATGGACCTGTGTTTTGGCTGACCTGTGGCCAGGGTAGGCTCAGCATTCTCAGAGGATTCGTTGTAAGGCCACGAGTAAGCAACGACGACTTAGCACCGAGAGCGAGGATCCATAGTCTTCAGCAGAAGACTACAGTGAATAATCCCTTTGTATAGTGTTAATACCCCTCCCCCTGTGTAACCTTTTTATATATTATTTATTGGTGGCGGACATTATATTATATTAAGTTTTTGCCTTTATTTCCCTTCCCCTTTAAGTTACTTGCGTCACGGATCACATCCCTTGAAAGCCACTACTGGCTTGGGAACGGATATATGTCTTCCTCTAACAACATCAGAGTAAGGACTCCGTTGCGTCCCGAGAGGGCCGTAACATAATTGGCATCCCCAGCGGGATCCGTCCCCTTGTTAAGTATGTTTGACAGGGGTGGTGAAGTGGCGTAATCCCTGTATATAATTCCCCCTGTGTGAGACGATCGTGACGTTATACGTCCTGTGCGGTGCTCAAGAGTGACTAAGTGCAATAATGTGCAGTGCGGTGCTCGCTGTGATTAAGCGATCAAGTGCAATATTGAGTAGTGCGGTGCTCAGTGATTCAGTGCAATATTGTAGAGCGAAGGGTTCGCTGTGATTAAGTGCGATATTGCGTAGTGCGGTGCCCGAAGTGATTACGTGCAATATTAGAAAGTGCAGTGTTTGGTGCGATAAAATGCAATATTGACGTAGAACAGTGCTCGGTGCGTTAAGTGCTAAAGTGTAAGTGGTGTGTCAAGTGCTAGTTTCTAGTTAAGTGTTCCATCAGTGACAATGGCAGAGAAAGCTACCATCGATGATCTGGACGATGTGCAGGCTTTTCTGAACAGAGAGGACTGTCTTGCCAGATTAAAATATCTGAGCAAACCAGAGCTTGTACTAGTGAGCGCCTACCTGGAGATCAAGATCCGTGCCAGTGATTCCCGTGTGGAGATCTTGTCCAAGGTTCACCGGCACCTGAAGGCAGAAGAGAAACAGGAAGGCGAGACTCCTAGTACAAAGGAAGGTGAGGAAATAGCTTCCGCGGAAAAGGAAGATAAGGGCAGTGACATTGACAGTGATGCAGGTGAGCTTAATATCAGCTTCCTAACAGTCAAAATGCGTGCCCTAGAGATCAATCGCGAGATAGAGTGGAAGAAGTTAGAATTAGAACGAGAATTAAAAGATAAAGAATTGGCGATGAGACGTTTAGAATTAGAAGAAAGGAAAGAAGAACGAGAAAGAGAAGAGAAACGAGAAAGAGAAGAGAAACGAGAAAGAGAAGAAAGAGAAGAGAAACGAGAAAGAGAAAGAGAAGAACGAGAAAGAGAAGAGAGACGAGAGAGAGAAGAGCGAGAAAGGGAAGAGAAACAGCGAGAGAGAGAAGAAAAAGAAAGACAGAGACAACATGAACTAGAAGTATTGCGATTAGGCGGTGATCGGAGGCCAACATCGGACACCAGCAGTTTCGATCCGGTAAGAAACATCAAAATGGTCCCCAAGTTCAACGAGAGGGAAGTTTCAAAGTTCTTTGCAGCCTTCGAGAAAGTCGCTGCCTCTTTGGAGTGGCCAAGGGAGAATTGGGCCATCATGATACAGTCAGTCTTGACTGGGAAGGCCCAAATCGCCTATTGTACGTTATCCCTTGACGACTCCGGCGATTACGACAAGGTGAAGAAGGTTGTGCTCATGGCGTACCAATTGGTACCTGAGGCATATAGACAGAAGTTTAGAAACCTGAAGAAGACCTCAGAGCACACTTTCACCGAATTCGCCACCATCAAGGAGCGACTTTTTCAAGAATGGTGTGCCTCTCGGAAGGTGGAGACCAAGGAAGACCTCGAGCAGCTGATTCTGCTCGAGGACTTCAAGGATTGTTTGTCTGGAGACCTCAAGACATACTTAGAAGAGCAGCAGGTGGAGACCTTGAGTGCAGCAGCCACCATGGCTGAAGAGTACATCCTGACTCATAGGCCGTCTGCTAAGTACGTCCCAAGGCATTACCAACGCCGGTTTGATGAACCTCATGAAGAAGAAGAGACCCCCGTCCCACGAAGCGCTAAGAAGACGCCCCCAAGTAGCCCTCGAAGAACAAGTCCTAGCAGTCCGAAACACCGGAGCCCGAGGAGGAATATGGTGTGCTGGACTTGTGGGCAGAAAGGGCATGTAGCTGCAAGGTGCCGAGGCAGAAGAGGTGGCAGCGCACGTAGGGAGGTGATGATGATGGGCTGTGTAATACCACCAGCAGGAAGCCAGTCGACGACGACGCAGGAAGAACCCAGATTGTTTTCCCCTCACACTTCAGGCGGGTATGTATCGAGTGATCATACTGGTAGATCAGTTGTAGTGCTCAGAGATAGTGGAGCAGCCCAGTCCCTGATCGTGAAGAGCTCGTTACCCGAGGGAGTAAGTGTGGACGGGAGACAACAGGTTGTCCTGGTTGGGTTTCCTAGGATGCAGTATATCGCCCCCTTAGTGCCAGTACATCTCGACTCTCTTTATTTCAGCGGCACATGTGCGTTGGCAGTAGTCGATACCCTCCCTGTGGCTGGGATTGACGTGGTACTAGCCAACGACTTGGTGACAGATTGGAGCATCAATCTTCCCAAGGTCGTGGACGAGTCAGCCGAAACAGCAAGGTCGGAGGTGACAACAGGCAATGGTAATGTCCAGGTAAAGACAGACCCGGATTGGAGTGTGTTTAATCCTTCCTCTCACCCGCAGATCGACGATATTCTAGCAGAGACTTCTAATTCTTCCCTCGACAAGAAACATGAGGTTACGATGGCAGAAGTACCTGAGCAAGAAGCGAGGCCTTGTGTGCAAGCACCCACGGATACCGAAGAGTCTGGAGTGAAGGCACCTGTGTACTTGCAGCCTGGCAAAGTACAATGTATGCTGAACCGGCCAGAGATTCCCCAGATGTCGGAGGTATGTGAGGTATGTGCAAAGTTTCTAGTGCTCTCTTTGGTCCAAACCAGGCTAATGGATGTAGCCGGCTATGGACATTACAGGCTCAGGAAGCTTATCCCTCAGGTAACCAAATGTTTCTTAGCGGTATTTTTGATTCTCGTTTGTGCTCTCAGTGAGGACCGGTGGACGACCCGACGAATGATGGCTCCCATGAACATCGTGAAGAGGTCCCAGGGATTAGAGATTTGCACTGCAAGTGTTGCAGTTGAAGAAGGGACCTGGAAGGTGATGGTTGATACAGGAGGTACGAGATATGATAATGTGAGTGACTGTTTCCGGCAGGTTGACATCCCCCGCGTGACTGCTGAGCCTCAATGCAGCGTTATGTGGAACGTTGGTCGACCTGACGGTGGCAGAGCGAATGCCATCTGCGACGTACGAACAGCCTCGTTGGGACTAGGTGTGGACCTAGTAGAGTATGCTGTAAGTACTGTTTTACCCGTAGTCGCTGTCACTCTGAATTATCAGACCCCTGTATTCCAGGTGCCCGACTCCCTGAAGGACCGCCGGATCGGTACCAGAAATGCCGTCTGTGTCCAGCCATCATCGGTGCCACGACATAAGGAAGTGTCGAGTCGCCCCAGATCGTGTCCACACCGATCCTTACTTGAGATATGTGAGATGATGCCCCTGCTTGACATCGCAGAGGAGGTGTGGAAGATTACGTCAGGCAGGTCATCGCCTGCCATTTTCAAGCTCCCTATTGTGCCAGGGTTTTTCCTCAGTACAGTTCTGTCGACGAGACAGCCTCGCCATTCCAGATTATAAAGCATGTGTGTCCATTTGGAGTTGTGTCGTCGTACTAATTTGGTTTGTGTTTCTCTTTATAGAACCCCAAACCAAATTCCTTTTGGTGGGGAGGTGTTACGAACCCGGATCCAGCGCCCGAGCACGGAGCAGTAACGACCACGCCATCTGTGGGTCAGCTCCCGAAATCCCCGCCAAACGGACGACGACACCTGGTGAGGACGGCGAATACCGGCCACAAGGGCCAGTTTCCAGTCCCGTTCAGCACTCTACACCGCCGCTGCTGACCTCTGGTGAGGTGGTGCTCAGACTACAACGCCATCTATGAAGTGGATGTGTCGGGCGTTTGTGTCTGAGCTTGTAAGTGAGGTGTTTTAGTGTCCCTGTTATTGATGACGTGTCTGCTTACAGAGCCGACCTGGGACTGCTGTGATGGACGTGGAGTCAGTCTAACCGAGGCAGCCAGTCTCCATACCTTGTACCTTGCTGCAGCCGTTGTGAAGTCGTCCCCCCGGAAGAACACTGTGGTGTGTTAGCCTGCCAGTGGAGTGGCAGTAAAAGGATTACCCGGGACCGACTGTTGGAGACGATTATCCACTGGGGTATTGAGGCCAGGAGGGTGATTTGTGATATCACACGAGACTCCTGTCTAGGGTGTTTACCCTAATATCGTTCGTGGAGTGGCCTGACCAGCGTTGCGGGTCCGGAACCTGCCAGCAGACAGGCTGGATTTGTGGTTGTCGGCCTCCACTGCGGTGCCCCCAGTGGACCTGTGTTTTGGCTGACCTGTGGCCAGGGTAGGCTCAGCATTCTCAGAGGATTCGTTGTAAGGCCACGAGTAAGCACCGACGACTAAGCACCGAGAGCGAGGATCCATAGTCTTCAGCAGAAGACTACAGTGAATAATCCCTTTGTATAGTGTTAATACCCCTCCCCCTGTGTAACCTTTTTATATATTATTTATTGGTGGCGGACATTATATTATATTAAGTTTTTGCCTTTATTTCCCTTCCCCTTTAAGTTACTTGCGTCACGGATCACATCCCTTGAAAGCCACTACTGGCTTGGGAACGGATATATATCTTCCTCTAACAACATCAGAGTAAGGACCACGTTGCGTCCCGAGAGGGCCGTAACACAAAGGGAGACACACCACACAAGGTGAGACACACCACACTAGAGGAGACACATCACACAATGAGGAGACACATCACACAAGGGGAGACACAGCACAATATTAGGAGACACACCACACAATTGGGAGACACATCACACAACGAGAGACACACCACACAAGTTGAAACACACACCACACAAGGGGAGACACAACACAACGGGGAGACACAACACACATGGGGGAGACACACCACACAAGGGGAGACACACCACACAAGGGGAGACTCACCACACAAGGGGAGACACACCAAACTAGGGGAGACGCACCACACAAGGTTAGACGAACCATACAAGGGGAGACGCACCATGCAAGGGGAGACGCACAACACAATGGGAGACGCACCACACAAAGGGAGACACACCACACAAGGGGAGACACACCACATAAGGGGAGACACACCACACAAGGGGAGACGCACCACACAAGGTTAGACTCACCATACAAGGGGAGACACACCACAGAAGGGGAGACACACCACATAAGGGGAGACGCACCACACAAGGGGAGACGCACCATACAAGGGGAGACACACCACACTAGGGGAAACACACCACACAAGGGGAGACACACCACATAAGGGGAGACACACCACATAAGGGGAGACGCACCACACAAGGGGAGACGCACCACACAATGGGAGACGCACCACACAAGGGGAGACGCACAACACAATGGGAGACGCACCATACAAGGGGAGACGCAGAACACAATGGGAGACGCACCACACAAGGGGAGACGCACCATACAAGGGGAGACACACCACACAAGGGGAGACACACCACACAAGGGGAGACGCACCATACAAGGGGAGACGCACCATACAAGGGGAGACGCACAACACAATGGGAGACGCACCATACAAGGGGAGACGCACAACACAATGGGAGACACACCACACAATGGGAGACACACCACACAAAGGGAGACACACCACACAAGAAGAGACACACCACACAAGGGGAGACACACCACACAAGGGGAGACACATCACACAAGGGGAGATACACCTCATAAGGGGAGACACACCACACAAGGGGAGACACACCACACAAGGGGAGACACACCACACAAGATGAGACACACCACACAAGGGGAGACACACCACGCAAGAAGGAGACACAGCACACAAAGGGAGACACTCCACACAAGGGGAGACACACCACACAAGGGGAGACACACCACACAAGGGGAGACACAGCACACAAGGGGAGACACACCACACAAAGTGTTACGAACCCGGATCCAGCGTCCGAGCACGGAGCAGTAACGACCACGCCATCTGTGGGTCAGCTCCCGAAACCCCCGCCAAACGGACGACGACACCTGGTGAGGACGGCAAATACCGGCCACAAGGGCCAGTTTCCAGTCCCGTTCAGCACTCTACACCGCCGCTGCTGACCTCTGGTGAGGTGGTGCTCAGACTACAACGCCATCTATGAAGTGGATGTGTCGGGCGTTTGTGTCTGAGCTTGTAAGTGAGGTGTTTTAGTGTCCCTGTTATTGATGACGTGTCTGCTTACAGAGCCGACCTGGGACTGCTGTGATGGACGTGGAGTCAGTCTACCCGAGGCAGCCAATCTCCATACCTTGTACCTTGCTGCAGCCGTTGTGAAGTCGTCCCCCCGGAAGAACACTGTGGTGTGTTAGCCTGCCAGTGGAGTGGCAGTAAAAGGATTACCCGGGACCGACTGTTGGAGACGATTATCCACTGGGGTATTGAGGACAGGAGGGTGATTTGTGATATCACACGAGACTCCTGTCTAGGGTGTTTACCCTAATATCGTTCGTGGAGTGGCCTGACCAGCGTTGCGGGTCCGGAACCTGCCAGCAGACCGGCTGGATTTGTGGTTGTCGGCCTCCACGGCGGTGCCCCCAGTGGACCTGTGTTTTGGCTGACCTGTGGCCAGGGTAGGCTCAGCATTCTCAGAGGATTCGTTGTAAGGCCACGAGTAAGCAACGACGACTTAGCACCGAGAGCGAGGATCCATAGTCTTCAGCAGAAGACTACAGTGAATAATCCCTTTGTATAGTGTTAATACCCCTCCCCCTGTGTAACCTTTTTATATATTATTTATTGGTGGCGGACATTATATTATATTAAGTTTTTGCCTTTATTTCCCTTCCCCTTTAAGTTACTTGCGTCACGGATCACATCCCTTGAAAGCCACTACTGGCTTGGGAACGGATATATGTCTTCCTCTAACAACATCAGAGTAAGGACTCCGTTGCGTCCCGAGAGGGCCGTAACATAATTGGCATCCCCAGCGGGATCCGTCCCCTTGTTAAGTATGTTTGACAGGGGTGGTGAAGTGGCGTAATCCCTGTATATAATTCCCCCTGTGTGAGACGATCGTGACGTTATACGTCCTGTGCGGTGCTCAAGAGTGACCAAGTGCAATAATGTGCAGTGCGGTGCTCGCTGTGATTAAGCGATCAAGTGCAATATTGAGTAGTGCGGTGCTCAGTGATTCAGTGCAATATTGTAGAGCGAAGGGTTCGCTGTGATTAAGTGCGATATTGCGTAGTGCGGTGCCCGAAGTGATTACGTGCAATATTAGAAAGTGCAGTGTTTGGTGCGATAAAATGCAATATTGACGTAGAACAGTGCTCGGTGCGTTAAGTGCTAAAGTGTAAGCGGTGTGTCAAGTGCTAGTTTCTAGTTAAGTGTTCCATCAGTGACAATGGCAGAGAAAGCTACCATCGATGATCTGGACGATGTGCAGGCTTTTCTGAACAGAGAGGACTGTCTTGCCAGATTAAAATATCTGAGCAAACCAGAGCTTGTACTAGTGAGCGCCTACCTGGAGATCAAGATCCGTGCCAGTGATTCCCGTGTGGAGATCTTGTCCAAGGTTCACCGGCACCTGAAGGCAGAAGAGAAACAGGAAGGCGAGACTCCTAGTACAAAGGAAGGTGAGGAAATAGCTTCCGCGGAAAAGGAAGATAAGGGCAGTGACATTGACAGTGATGCAGGTGAGCTTAATATCAGCTTCCTAACAGTCAAAATGCGTGCCCTAGAGATCAATCGCGAGATAGAGTGGAAGAAGTTAGAATTAGAACGAGAATTAAAAGATAAAGAATTGGCGATGAGACGTTTAGAATTAGAAGAAAGGAAAGAAGAACGAGAAAGAGAAGAGAAACGAGAAAGAGAAGAGAAACGAGAAAGAGAAGAAAGAGAAGAGAAACGAGAAAGAGAAAGAGAAGAACGAGAAAGAGAAGAGAGACGAGAGAGAGAAGAGCGAGAAAGGGAAGAGAAACAGCGAGAGAGAGAAGAAAAAGAAAGACAGAGACAACATGAACTAGAAGTATTGCGATTAGGCGGTGATCGGAGGCCAACATCGGACACCAGCAGTTTCGATCCGGTAAGAAACATCAAAATGGTCCCCAAGTTCAACGAGAGGGAAGTTTCAAAGTTCTTTGCAGCCTTCGAGAAAGTCGCTGCCTCTTTGGAGTGGCCAAGGGAGAATTGGGCCATCATGATACAGTCAGTCTTGACTGGGAAGGCCCAAATCGCCTATTCTACGTTATCCCTTGACGACTCCGGCGATTACGACAAGGTGAAGAAGGTTGTGCTCATGGCGTACCAATTGGTACCTGAGGCATATAGACAGAAGTTTAGAAACCTGAAGAAGACCTCAGAGCACACTTTCACCGAATTCGCCACCATCAAGGAGCGACTTTTTCAAGAATGGTGTGCCTCTCGGAAGGTGGAGACCAAGGAAGACCTCGAGCAGCTGATTCTGCTCGAGGACTTCAAGGATTGTTTGTCTGGAGACCTCAAGACATACTTAGAAGAGCAGCAGGTGGAGACCTTGAGTGCAGCAGCCACCATGGCTGAAGAGTACATCCTGACTCATAGGCCGTCTGCTAAGTACGTCCCAAGGCATTACCAACGCCGGTTTGATGAACCTCATGAAGAAGAGGAGACCCCCGTCCCACGAAGCGCTAAGAAGACGCCCCCAAGTAGCCCTCGAAGAACAAGTCCTAGCAGTCCGAAACACCGGAGCCCGAGGAGGAATATGGTGTGCTGGACTTGTGGGCAGAAAGGGCATGTAGCTGCAAGGTGCCGAGGCAGAAGAGGTGGCAGCGCACGTAGGGAGGTGATGATGATGGGCTGTGTAATACCACCAGCAGGAAGCCAGTCGACGACGACGCAGGAAGAACCCAGATTGTTTTCCCCTCACACTTCAGGCGGGTATGTATCGAGTGATCATACTGGTAGATCAGTTGTAGTGCTCAGAGATAGTGGAGCAGCCCAGTCCCTGATCGTGAAGAGCTCGTTACCCGAGGGAGTAAGTGTGGACGGGAGACAACAGGTTGTCCTGGTTGGGTTTCCTAGGATGCAGTATATCGCCCCCTTAGTGCCAGTACATCTCGACTCTCTTTATTTCAGCGGCACATGTGCGTTGGCAGTAGTCGATACCCTCCCTGTGGCTGGGATTGACGTGGTACTAGCCAACGACTTGGTGACAGATTGGAGCATCAATCTTCCCAAGGTCGTGGACGAGTCAGCCGAAACAGCAAGGTCGGAGGTGACAACAGGCAATGGTAATGTCCAGGTAAAGACAGACCCGGATTGGAGTGTGTTTAATCCTTCCTCTCACCCGCAGATCGACGATATTCTAGCAGAGACTTCTAATTCTTCCCTCGACAAGAAACATGAGGTTACGATGGCAGAAGTACCTGAGCAAGAAGCGAGGCCTTGTGTGCAAGCACCCACGGATACCGAAGAGTCTGGAGTGAAGGCACCTGTGTACTTGCAGCCTGGCAAAGTACAATGTATGCTGAACCGGCCAGAGATTCCCCAGATGTCGGAGGTATGTGAGGTATGTGCAAAGTTTCTAGTGCTCTCTTTGGTCCAAACCAGGCTAATGGATGTAGCCGGCTATGGACATTACAGGCTCAGGAAGCTTATCCCTCAGGTAACCAAATGTTTCTTAGCGGTATTTTTGATTCTCGTTTGTGCTCTCAGTGAGGACCGGTGGACGACCCGACGAATGATGGCTCCCATGAACATCGTGAAGAGGTCCCAGGGATTAGAGATTTGCACTGCAAGTGTTGCAGTTGAAGAAGGGACCTGGAAGGTGATGGTTGATACAGGAGGTACGAGATATGATAATGTGAGTGACTGTTTCCGGCAGGTTGACATCCCCCGCGTGACTGCTGAGCCTCAATGCAGCGTTATGTGGAACGTTGGTCGACCTGACGGTGGCAGAGCGAATGCCATCTGCGACGTACGAACAGCCTCGTTGGGACTAGGTGTGGACCTAGTAGAGTATGCTGTAAGTACTGTTTTACCCGTAGTCGCTGTCACTCTGAATTATCAGACCCCTGTATTCCAGGTGCCCGACTCCCTGAAGGACCGCCGGATCGGTACCAGAAATGCCGTCTGTGTCCAGCCATCATCGGTGCCACGACATAAGGAAGTGTCGAGTCGCCCCAGATCGTGTCCACACCGATCCTTACTTGAGATATGTGAGATGATGCCCCTGCTTGACATCGCAGAGGAGGTGTGGAAGATTACGTCAGGCAGGTCATCGCCTGCCATTTTCAAGCTCCCTATTGTGCCAGGGTTTTTCCTCAGTACAGTTCTGTCGACGAGACAGCCTCGCCATTCCAGATTATAAAGCATGTGTGTCCATTTGGAGTTGTGTCGTCGTACTAATTTGGTTTGTGTTTCTCTTTATAGAACCCCAAACCAAATTCCTTTTGGTGGGGAGGTGTTACGAACCCGGATCCAGCGTCCGAGCACGGAGCAGTAACGACCACGCCATCTGTGGGTCAGCTCCCGAAATCCCCGCCAAACGGACGACGACACCTGGTGAGGACGGCGAATACCGGCCACAAGGGCCAGTTTCCAGTCCCGTTCAGCACTCTACACCGCCGCTGCTGACCTCTGGTGAGGTGGTGCTCAGACTACAACGCCATCTATGAAGTGGATGTGTCGGGCGTTTGTGTCTGAGCTTGTAAGTGAGGTGTTTTAGTGTCCCTGTTATTGATGACGTGTCTGCTTACAGAGCCGACCTGGGACTGCTGTGATGGACGTGGAGTCAGTCTAACCGAGGCAGCCAGTCTCCATACCTTGTACCTTGCTGCAGCCGTTGTGAAGTCGTCCCCCCGGAAGAACACTGTGGTGTGTTAGCCTGCCAGTGGAGTGGCAGTAAAAGGATTACCCGGGACCGACTGTTGGAGACGATTATCCACTGGGGTATTGAGGACAGGAGGGTGATTTGTGATATCACACGAGACTCCTGTCTCGGGTGTTTACCCTAATATCGTTCGTGGAGTGGCCTGACCAGCGTTGCGGGTCCGGAACCTGCCAGCAGACCGGCTGGATTTGTGGTTGTCGGCCTCCACTGCGGTGCCCCCAGTGGACCTGTGTTTTGGCTGACCTGTGGCCAGGGTAGGCTCAGCATTCTCAGAGGATTCGTTGTAAGGCCACGAGTAAGCACCGACGACTAAGCACCGAGAGCGAGGATCCATAGTCTTCAGCAGAAGACTACAGTGAATAATCCCTTTGTATAGTGTTAATACCCCTCCCCCTGTGTAACCTTTTTATATATTATTTATTGGAGGCGGACATTATATTATATTAAGTTTTTGCCTTTATTTCCCTTCCCCTTTAAGTTACTTGCGTCACGGATCACATCCCTTGAAAGCCACTACTGGCTTGGGAACGGATATATATCTTCCTCTAACAACATCAGAGTAAGGACCCCGTTGCGTCCCGAGAGGGCCGTAACAGAAAGGGAGACACACCACACAAGGTGAGACACACCACACTAGAGGAGACACATCACACAATGAGGAGACACATCACACAAGGGGAGACACAGCACAATATTAGGAGACACACCACACAATTGGGAGACACATCACACAACGAGAGACACACCACACAAGTTGAGACACACACCACACAAGGGGAGACACAACACAACGGGGAGACACAACACACATGGGGGAGACACACCACACAAGGGGAGACACACCACACAAGGGGAGACTCACCACACAAGGGGAGACACACCAAACTAGGGGAGACGCACCACACAAGGTTAGACGAACCATACAAGGGGAGACGCACCATACAAGGGGAGACGCACAACACAATGGGAGACGCACCACACAAAGGGAGACACACCACACAAGGGGAGACACACCACATAAGGGGAGACACACCACACAAGGGGAGACGCACCACACAAGGTTAGACTCACCATACAAGGGGAGACACACCACAGAAGGGGAGACACACCACATAAGGGGAGACGCACCACACAAGGGGAGACGCACCATACAAGGGGAGACACACCACACAAGGGGAAACACACCACACAAGGGGAGACACACCACATAAGGGGAGACACACCACATAAGGGGAGACGCACCACACAAGGGGAGACGCACCACACAATGGGAGACGCACCACACAAGGGGAGACGCACAACACAAGGGGAGACGCACCATACAAGGGGAGACACACCACACAAGGGGAGACACACCACACAAGGGGAGACGCACCATACAAGGGGAGACGCACCATACAAGGGGAGACGCACAACACAGTGGGAGACGCACCATACAAGGGGAGACGCACAACACAATGGGAGACACACCACACAATGGGAGACACACCACACAAAGGGAGACACACCACACAAGAAGAGACACACCACACAAGGGGAGACACACCACACAAGGGGAGACACACCACACAAGGGGAGACACAACACAACGGGGAGACACAACACACAAGGGGGAGACACACCACACAAGGGGAGACACACCACACAAAGGGAGACTCACCACACAAGGGGAGACACACCAAACTAGGGGAGACGCACCACACAAGGTTAGACGAACCATACAAGGGGAGACACACCATACAAGGGGAGACGCACAACACAATGGGAGACGCACCACACAAAGGGAGACACACCACACAAAGGGAGACACACCACATAAGGGGAGACACACCACACAAGGGGAGACGCACCACACAAGGTTAGACTCACCATACAAGGGGAGACACACCACAGAAGGGGAGACACACCACATAAGGGGAGACGCACCACACAAGGGGAGACGCACCATACAAGGGGAGACACACCACACTAGGGGAAACACACCACACAAGGGGAGACACACCACATAAGGGGAGACACACCACATAAGGGGAGACGCACCACACAAGGGGAGACGCACCACACAATGGGAGACGCACCACACAAGGGGAGACGCACAACACAATGGGAGACGCACCATACAAGGGGAGACGCAGAACACAATGGGAGACGCACCACACAATGGGAGACACACCATACAAGGGGAGACACACCACACAAGGGGAGACACACCACACAAGGGGAGACGCACCATACAAGGGGAGACGCACCATACAAGGGGAGACGCACAACACAATGGGAGACGCACCATACAAGGGGAGACGCACAACACAATGGGAGACACACCACACAAGGGGAGACACACCACACAAAGGGAGACACACCACACAAGAAGAGACACACCACACAAGGGGAGACACACCACACAAGGGGAGACACAATACACAAGGGGAGACACAACACAACGGGGAGACACAACACACAAGGGGGAGACACACCACACAAGGGGAGACACACCACACAAGGGGAGACTCACCACACAAGGGGAGACACACCAAACTAGGGGAGACGCACCACACAAGGTTAGACGAACCATACAAGGGGAGACACACCATACAAGGGGAGACGCACAACACAATGGGAGACGCACCACACAAGGGGAGACACACCACACAAGGGGAGACACACCACATAAGGGGAGACACACCACACAAGGGGAGACGCACCACACAAGGTTAGACTCATCATACAAGGGGAGACACACCACAGAAGGGGAGACACACCACATAAGGGGAGACGCACCACACAAGGGGAGACGCACCATACAAGGGGAGACACACCACACTAGGGGAAACACACCACACAAGGGGAGACACACCACATAAGGGGAGACACACCACATAAGGGGAGACGCACCACGCAAGGGGAGACGCACCACACAATGGGAGACGCACCACACAAGGGGAGACGCACAACACAATGGGAGACGCACCATACAAGGGGAGACGCACAACACAATGGGAGACGCACCACACAAGGGGAGACGCACCATACAAGGGGAGACACACCACACAAGGGGAGACACCACACAAGGGGAGACGCACCATACAAGGGGAGACGCACCATACAAGGGGAGACGCACAACACAATGGGAGACGCACCATACAAGGGGAGACGCACAACACAATGGGAGACGCACCACACAAGGGGAGACGCACCATACAAGGGGAGACACACCACACAAGGGGAGACACACCACACAAGGGGAGACGCACCATACAAGGGGAGACGCACAACACAAGGGGAGACGCACCATACAAGGGGAGACGCACCACACAATGGGAGACACACCACACAAGGGGTGGCACACCACACAAGAAGAGACACACCACACAAGGGGAGACACACCACACTAGGGGGGACACACCACACAAGGGGAGACACACCACACAAGGGGAGACACACCACATAAGGGGAGACACACCACACAAGGGGAGACACACCACACAAGGGGAGACGTACCACACAAGGGGAGACGCACCACACATGGGGAGACGCACCACACAAGGGGAGACACTCCACACAAGGGGAGACGCACAACACAAGGGGAGACACACCACACAAGGGGAGACACACCACACAAGGGGAGACGCACAACACAAGGGGAGACACACCACACAAAGGGAGACACACCACACAAAGGGAGACACACCACACAAGGGGAGACTCACCACACAAGGGGAGACACACCACACTAGGGGAGACACAACACAAGGGGAGACACACCACACAAGGGGAGACACACCACACTAGGGGAGACACACCACACAAGGGGAGACACACCACACAAGGGGAGACACACCACATAAGGGGAGACGTACCACACAAGGGGAGACGCACCACACATGGGGAGACGCACCACACAAGGGGAGACACACCACACAAGGGGAGACGCACAACACAAGGGGAGACACACCACACAAGGGGAGACGCACCACACAAGAAGAGACACACCACACAAGGGGAGACACACCACACAAGGGGAGACGCAGAAGACAAGGGGAGACACACCACACAAGGGGAGACACACCACATAAGGGGAGGCACACCACACAAAGGGAGACACACCACACAAGGGGAGACTCCCCACACAAGGGGAGACACACCACCCTAGGGGAGACACACCACACAAGGGGAGACGCACCACACAAGGGGAGACACACCACACAAGGTTAGACGCACCATACAAGGGGAGACGCACAACACAATGGGAGACACACCATACAAGGGGAGACGCACCACACAAGGGGAGACTCTAGAAGACAATCAATTATACAAATAAGATGCAAGACTTTAAAATTACTTTTTTATACCGAGCTTTTCAGATAAGATTTTGCAAACCTTTCATAGAGCAAATCAAGTTTTGCGAAGGAAATACTACCACAGGTGTTGATTATAATTGAACAGTACCTGAAGGTCACTAATGACGGAGCCGTACCTGAAGGTCACTAATGACGGCGCCGTACCTGAAGGTCACTAATGAGGGCGCCGTACCTGAAGGTCACTAATGACGGCGCCGTACCTGAAGGTGACTAATGACGGCGCCGTACCTGAAGGTCACTAATGACGGCGCCGAACCTGAAGGTCACTAATGACGGCGCCGTACCTGAAGGTGACTAATGACGGCGCCGTACCTGAAGGTCACTAATGACGGCGCCGTACCTGAAGGTCACTAATGATGGCGCCGTACCTGAAGGTGACTAATGACGGCGCCATACCTGAAGGTCACTAATGACGGCGCCGTACCTGAAGGTCACTAATGACGGCGCCGTACCTGAAGGTCACTAATGACGGCGCCGTACCTGAAGGTCACTAATGACGGCGCCGTACCTGAAGGTCACTAATGACGGCGCCGTAACTGAAGGTCACTAATGACGGCGCCGTACCTGAAGGTCACTAATGATGGCGCCGTACCTGAAGGTCACTAATGACGGCGCCGTACCTGAAGGTCACTAATGATGGCGCGTACCTGAAGGTCACTAATGATGGCGCCGTACCTGAAGGTCACTAAAGATGGCGCCGTACCTAAAGGTCACTAATGACGGCGCCGTACCTGAAGGTCACTAATGATGGCGCCGTACCTGAAGGTCACTAATGACGGCGCCGTACCTAAAGGTCACTAATGACGGCGCCGTACCTGAAGGTCACTAATGACGGCGCCGTACCTGAAGGTCACTAATGACGGCGCCGTACCTGAAGGTCACTAATGACGGCGCCGTACCTGAAGGTGACTAATGACGGTGCCGTACCTGAAGGTCACTAATGACGGCGCCGTACCTGAAGGTCACTAATGACGACGCCGTACCTGAAGGTCACTAATGATGGCGCCGTACCTGAAGGTCACTAATGATGGCGCCGTACCTGAAGGTCACTAATGACGGCGCCGTACCTGAAGGTCACTAATGACGGCGCCGTACCTGAAGGTCACTAATGACGACGCCGTACCTGAAGGTCACTAATGATGGCGCCGTACCTGAAGGTCACTAATGACGGCGCCGTACCTGAAGGTCACTAATGACGGCGCCGTACCTGAAGGTCACTAATGACGACGCCGTACCTGAAGGTCACTAATGATGGCGCCGTACCTGAAGGTCACTAATGATGGCGCCGTACCTGAAGGTCACTAATGACGGCGCCGTACCTGAAGGTCACTAATGACGGAGATGCCCCTGAAGGTCACTAATGACGGAGATGCCCCTGAAGGTCACTAATGACGGAGATGCCCCTGAAGGTCACTAATGACGGAGATGCCCCTGAAGGTCACTAATGACGGCGTCGTACCTGAAGGTCACTAATGATGGCGCCGTACCTGAAGGTCACTAAGGACGGCGCCGTACCTGAAGGTCACTAATGATGGCGCCGTACCTGAAGGTCACTAATGACAACGCCGTACCTGAAGGTCACTAATGACGGCGCCGTACCTGAAGGTCATTAATGACGGCGCCGTACCTGAAGGTCAGTAATGATGGCGCCGTACCTGAAGGTCAATAATGACGGCGCCGTACCTGAAGGTCACTAATGATGGCGCCGTACCTGAAGGTCACTAATGACCGCGCCGTACCTGAAGGTCACTAATGATGGCGCCGTACCTGAAGGTCACTAATGACGGCGCCGTACCTGAAGGTCACTAATGACGACGCCGTACCTGAAGGTCACTAATGATGGCGCCGTACCTGAAGGTCACTAATGACGGCGCCGTACCTGAAGGTCACTAATGATGGCGCCGTACCTGAAGGTCACTAATGATGGCGCCGTACCTGAAGGTCACTAATGACGGCGCCGTACCTGAAGGTCACTAATGACGGCGCCGTACCTGAAGGTCACTAATGACGGAGATGCCCCTGAAGGTCACTAATGACGGAGATGCCCCTGAAGGTCACTAATGACGGAGATGCCCCTGAAGGTCACTAATGACGGAGATGCCCCTGAAGAATTCATGACGCTCAGATGATAAATTTAGCATCATCAATTTTTCAACCCATCTTCCTGTTTAGTTTTTTATGTAGCTATGTGGATCATTGTACATATATTGACGTAAAGTATAGTAGAACTTGGTAATATTCACTTTATTGTCTGAAAATCCTAAAAAGCAGATTTAAATATTCCTAGGCCAATTATAGTACATATATATGTGCTAAATTAGGCCTCTGATAGCGTGTATTAGGCCTAGGAAGGTTAGCTTAAGTTAGTTTGACTTTTAATTTATGTTGAAGTTTGCTACAAAAATACAAAACTTTCTTAGTTGGTCCAAATTTAGTAGTATCGATTTCTACTGCCTATTTGCCTTTTACGTCAATATATGTACGATGGTCGTCATCGTTATTATAAGTACTACCTAAACAGGAGGATGTGCTGAATTTTTACACAATTATTGACCAACTAGAATGTCAGGTGAAAAGAAGAGGTCAGACGAACAAACAGCGGACATATTGCCTTTCGTATGAGATGAGCCAAATAATAATATGACTTCAACACCTGCTGAAGCAACAAGCTACGTCCAGTGTTGTCAAGAGCTAAGTGATGCTTCTCTCATAGGTTACACCTGTTATAACTCCTATTACAGGGTCCTTGTTCTCTTATTGGTGGTCACTCCTTTCATTCAATATGATCAGTCTACTGTGCTACTGGACTGAATAGTAAATTAAGTGATAATGTAGCAAGCCCACAGTTAAGGGGAGGGAAGGGCCGGTCCCCAGGGAAGTTGCTTCTAAAAGTTTGCTGCTGAAAGATATGATTACCTCACCCCACAATGGACATTCAAAAAATTATCGTATCATCTATTATTTTATTTCACTAAAGACCTTCCCATTACAAAGCCCGGTGCAATATCTATCTACCTTTACATTATGGGACAAGACTCCACATAGGCTGGCGTACGACTCACAAACAAAATACTATAGGTAGGCCTACCACCTCTGAAGGAGGTGAACATTTTGAATTATCCCTTAGCCCTCAGTACATGAGAAATCCTCTCTGGCCATAAACCCATACAACACAATAACAGTGGATTATGGTCAGAGTAGCAGTTACACGCAACAATAATAACATGAGACTGGTGGCTGGTGCGTTGGTAGAGAAGAGGTACACTTAATGTGATGTGAAATTACCACAAACCTTCATGACACATCCATTACGGACGACGTCCAGCAGCAATTGAATCGCGTTCCCAGGAGCCAAGAGGAACCCAAATCTCTTACTAAAAATTATCATTTTAGCAACCATTCAACCACCACCAATCTCCTGCTTATGCGATATAAGTTCAGTGCAGCAACAACAATTGTCAACACAAGATTCAGCACTCATAACTTAATAAAATAATTGTATAAGAAAGTATTCATGGTACGTTTCAAAATGTAGATATTAGCATTCGTATATTGTTATCGTTAATGATCAAGTCGAGATTTGAAAACTTCAGCATAGACTACAATTAAAGACAGTAGGAGAAAAGTTCTTAAAGCATAAATTAAGTTTAAGTAGCCAACAATAAGCAACTTTTAATCCGTGTATTATATGCTATGTATGAAGATCCGTGTATGAAGATATGTTATGTATCTCCAAGGCTAGAATGCAATGGAATAAAATTTATTTTTGTATTGTTCAAATAATTATATTTTCTCTAGAATATGTTGACCAAACCACACACTAGAAGATAAAAAGACGACGACGTTTCGGTCCGTTCTGGACCATTATAAAGTCGATTGTGAAGAGACGAAATTGGTGATGGGCATAAGTAAGGCAAGAATGAGGTGAGGAGGAGGAAATCTTGGAGGAAGATAAAAGTAAGGCGAAAGATAGGGGGAAATAAAGAGTATTAGATAATCATTGTCATTAGACAATAAAAGAAGTAAATAGGAACGAAAGAGAAAGTAAAAGCAAAATGAAGAGAAAGAAACAAACAAAGGGTAGGCTCATATTAGGTCATGTTTGTTAGAGAGGTTGGAGCATCTGAGTGTGTACTGTGAAAGGAAGAGTCAACAGTAACAAAGCCAGGACTAAGGATCGTGTTGGGTAGGTTGTGTATTAGAGCCGATTCGACAAGGCGGCGTCTGTGAAGAGTAGAGGCAGGAAAGATTATTTTTGACCAATCAATAAGATGATTAGAATCCCTAACATGACAGAAGAGAGCATTGTTTGTGTCTACAGACTTAACACTTCTTTTGTGTTCCTTAAGTCTGTCATCTAGTGTACGGCCAGTTTCCCCAAAGTATTGGAGAGGACAAGACGAACAGGAAATACAGTAACCAGCAGCATTAGAAGCAGGAGAAGTGTGAACAAGATTAGTACGAAGAGTGATAGTTTGTCGAAAGTCGAGCTTTATGTCAAGAGGTTCCAAGGGGTTGTCATAGCCAGGGGGTGGTAATGGGGACGAGCTCCCATGACCTATAAAATGCTCCTATACGGCATGCGTCTCCAATAGCCTCTGACAACCAAGTCCAACTCCTGGCCTGCACGGGTGGCTTAGTCTTTAAGTCCGGCGGAACTGCTTTTACCGACAGGAGAAGGGGCGAGGGCGTGCCTCTGGCGCCTTCAAACCAGCTGCTCCGGGTAGATGGGACTCGATAGCCTGGGAAGGCAGCCCATCTAGGGGAAGGAAAATCCTGATTTTAAACCTCCGCTGCCTTGCGGCCATACCCCTTTTTTGGGAAAGGCTTCAGGAGTCAACCTCGAGGAAAAATCCGGAGTTGGAGCCCCTAACGCAGTTCGTTGTAGACGTCGACCTCGTTCTGGCAGCTCCTGCGACGTTGCTGGAACCATGTGTACTGGCATTTGCCTTTCTATTGGATAATTTCAGCAATGTGGAGAGGGGGGACCTGCTGCATGGGTAATAGCTTCTCCATATCTACCTACCCAGGCTTTGCGCCCTGTCAGGGCGCAACTCCATAGTCTTCCGAGACTGAAGGATGCCTACTACTATGTCAAGAGGACGAAGTGTATTAGTAAGTAAGTAAGTAAGTAATTATCAAAAGAAGGCACCAAACCGGGAAGGCTATGTAGCACCATCAAATGTGCGGAATAATCAGAAGGTGCTAAATATCACCAAGGATGCCAATACGAGAACAAAAACACATAAGGCGAACGATATCAAAAGTATCCGAGTCACCAAGAATTCTATTGAGGGACAAGTGACCGCGAGGGGCGGTCAGAAAGCAAGACACACGCTTGTCCTGGAAGTCAGGACATTCAAAAAGGACATGCACGACCGTAAGAGGGACAATGCAACTAGGACAATAAGGAGCAGGGCGGCGCTCCATCAAGTGACCATGGGTGAAGTGAGTATGGCCAATACGCAACCTCGCCAGAGCTGTTTCCCATCGCCGGTTACGGTGGTAGGAGGACGACCACGAGGAAACACAACACTTAAGAGTACGTAGTTTGTTACCAGTAACAGACGATCAAGAAGCCTGCCAATGGGTAAGGACGGAGGAATGAATAACCGAGTAAAAGTCGGAATATGGAATACCTTTACGAGAGATGGGACAAGAGCGAACAGCTTCCTTGGCGGCAGCATCCGCATGCTCATTTAAAGACACACCAATATGGCTGGGAACCCAACAAAACTCAACTGACTTAAATTTACTGTGAACAAGAAACAGCCAATGCTGGATCTCGACAACTACTGGATGAATTGGATTAAAGGACCCGAGAGCCATGAGGGCACTACGAGAGTCAACAACAACTACAAAGGAAGACTGACAACGAGAAAGCAGGAGACGAAGAGCATAGAGAATAGCATAAAGCTCCGCTGTAAAGATGCTAGTCTCCGGAGGTAAGCGACACATATAAGTGCGATCAGGAAAAACAACAGAGTAGCCAACACTGTCCGCAGACTTAGACCCATCGGTGAAGACAGAAACGGAGCGGGAGTGAGAAGAAAAGTGCTCAAGGAAAAGGCGTTTTAGAACCGTAGGAGGAGTAAAAGCTTTAGTGATGCGGGTCAAGGATGTACAAAATCGTGGAAGGGGGACTCTCCACAGGGGAAAAGAAGGAACAACACCAGAAGAAACATTAGAACTACGAACGGAAAGAGAATCCTGTAGGCGAGATAACCGGACAGAAAGAGGGACGTGGTGAAGAGGAACAGGAACCGCAGGAGAGGTAAAAGTTAAAGCACGACAGAGGCGAGAGGAAGGATGTTGTAAGGACCGTGCAAGATAGCGAAGACAGTGGCGATCACGGCGGTCCTGGAGAGACAGGAAGCCAGTGTCAACATACAAGCTAAGGACGGGAGTCGAACGAAAGGCACCAGAACTGAGGCGCAACCCAGTATGGTGCAAAGCATCAAGACGGCGAAGAGTAGAAGGAGAAGCAGACGAGTAAGCAGGGCAACCATAATCGAGCTTAGACAGGACGAGAGAGGAATGTAAAGCAAGGAGAGTGCGCCTATCTGCCCCCCAAGAAGTATGGGACAATTCCCGAAGGAGAGTAAGGGCCTTAGAGCACTCAACACGGAGGTAAGAGGTATGGGACGACCAAGACAAACGAGTGTCAAGGAATGACCCCAAAAGCTTCGCGGAATCTTTGTACTCAAGGGGATGACCATAAAGTGTCAAAGAGGGACGAAGAACGACACGTTTCCGAGTAAAAGTCATGGCACAAATCTTAGAAGTAGAGAACTTGAAGCCATGATCTGTGGCCCAAGACGACACGGCATCAATTGCAAGTTGAAGTCAGCGCTGAAGGAGAGGCGAATCATCACCCTGACAGCAAAGGGTAAGATCATCGACATAGAGAGCGGAGAAGACACCTGAAGGAAGAGAGAAAAGAAGACCATTGCGGGCCACCAGAAAAAGAGTAGTGCTCAGAACACTACCTTGGGGCACACCTTCGTATTGCTGAAAAGAGGTAGAGAGAGCGGTACCAAGTCGCACCCGAAAGGAACGACGAGAAAGGAAGCTGCGGAGAAAGAGAGGGAGATGACCATGAAGGCCAAAAGAATGAAGTTGAGATAGAATATGATATTGCCAAGTGGTGTCGTAAGCCTTTTACAGGTCAAAAAGGACGGCAACTACGGAGGTCTTCGCAGCAAAAGCAGTACGAATATAGACCTCCAAGTTCACCAGGACATCTGTCGTGCTGCGGCACTTGCGGAAACCAAATTGAGAAGGGGAGAGGAGGTGATGATGTTCCTGGAACCACATCAGACGAACGTTAACCATACGTTCAAAGAGTTTGCAGACACAACTTGTGAGGTCAATAGGGCGAAAGTCCTTAGGGGAAGTACCCAGAGACCCCGGTTTGCGAACAGGGAGGACAACGGCATCGTGCCATTCCTCAGGGACTGACGACGACTCCCAGATCCGATTATACAGACTCAGTAAATACTGAGACGTGCACGTAGGGAGATGGCAAAGCATCTCATAATGAATAACATCGGAGCCCGCCGCCATAGAACCGCAGAGGGCCAGGGCAGAACGAAGTTCAAAGAGAGAGAAGGGATCATTATAGGGAAGCCGAAGACGAGTGCAGAAATCTAAGGGACGAGACTCAAGGACAGGTTTACGAAGAAGGAAAGATTGGGGAAGATGAAGACCATAGCTAACAGAAGAAAAGTGGGAACCCAGTTCGGAAGCGACCTGCAACGAGTCCGCCACAAGAGTACCATGGAGGTGAAGGACCGGTGAAACATCGGGAACGAGCTTACCCGCTATCATGCGGATACGCTTCTAGATCTGTGGCAGAGGAGTTTCGGACGTAATTGTGGAGACATAGGATGCCCAACATTCACGCTTAGCCGTACGGATGGCCCTACTGGCCACCACACTCGTTTTCCGAAAGAAAAGAAAAAAATCGGCCGTCTGCCGACGGCGGTGCCTCTTCCAGGCTGCACGCTTACAGCGGACAGCCCGAGCACAGTCTGCATTCCACCAGGGAACGCACTTCCGCTGACCCCGAGAGGAAGAGCGAGGAATAGAGCAGAGGGCAGCGTCGAAGACAGTGTCACGAAAAAGGAGGAGAGCACGAGGGAGAGGCAGAAGGGAGTGGACAGAGAGAGCAGCACTGAGGGTAAATAGGTTAAAGTCCGCCTTAGCAAACTGCCACCTAGGGAAGGAGAGGGAAGGGCGAAAAGAGAAAAAGGAAACAAGAGTGGGGAAATGGTCACTGCCATGGAGGTCATCAAGAACCTGCCACGTGAAATCTAAGTAAAGAGAAGAAAATCAGAGAGAAAGATAAGACAGGAAAGGGTGCGAGTCCGAGAGTCCAAATGAGTGGGCTCACCAGAATTCAGAAGAGACAGGGAAGAAGAGAGGATAAACGGTTCAAGAAGGCGACCTCGGGTATTCGTCAGAACATCACCCCAAAGAGAATGACGACAATTGAAATCACCCAGCAGGAGCACAGGCTCCAGCAAGGAGTCCAGGAGGTGTTTCAAATCAGGAAGAGAAAGCGGGACACTCGGGGGAGGAGATAAATGGAACAAACTGTGTACCATTTCCCCACAAAGATACGAGCAGCAGAACAATGGAGAGGAGAAGGAAAAAGTAAGGGGACAAAGGGAACATCAGCGCGAATCAAGAGAGCAGAAGAATTAGGAGCCCCAGCAACGGCTGGGGGGGAGGGAGAGAAAGGAATAGGCATGAAAACGAACAGGACGAGCACCAAGCATCGGCTCCTGGAGACAGACACAAAGGGGCGAAAACCACGAAATTAGAAGTTGGAGTTCGAGGAAATTGGTGTAATAACCTCGAACGTTTCATTGAAGAATAGACATCGACGAGAAGAGAAAGGACAACAACAGAGAACAAGGAAGAAACAAAGGCGAAAGAGCAACATAGCACGTTAAAGAATATCAGGGTCGGGATCAGGGTCAGCAAAGTTAGGGTTAGGGGGCATGGGTAAACTGAGCAAAGACAAAGGAAAGGAAGCGGGAGAACAGACCAGAGGTGGGCGGTCGGGGTCCGGAGGAGGAGGAAGAGGGGGAAACAACGGAGAGGAGCAGTCAAGGACAGCAGCAGGAAGAGGGGGAGTAGAAAGAGGGGAGCGCACCTCAGCAAGGGCAGCAACCGAGAGGGAAGCAGGGGCCAAAAAAAAACTCCATAGCAGGAACATGGGGCGCAACCACTGAAACGGGAGAGGAAGGAGCAATAGAGCCAGTAGTAGGGGCCGGGGAAGAAAGCAAAGCCTTCTTACCCGCTGGGGGAGGAGGAAGGAGAGGAGCCAGGCTTACGCTTCTGACGTAAAGAGACCGGTGTCCCAGCAACTACGTACCGGGCAACGGATTCCAGCTTCTCAACAGGAGAAGCTGAACGAGAGCACACACGACGGCCGTTAGGAGAGCAATGGACATCCGCCTGCACCGACAGGCGGCGAGGAGAGTCAACAGATGGAGGAGAAGGATGGGAAAGAGACGAGGAAGAAGACACAGGAGACATGACAGACTGGGTAGAAAGAAGGGGAACCCCAGACAGAGGACCAGGAGGGGGACCCTTCGGGACAGAACTCAAAGGAACAGAGGAGGGGGCAGTGGGCGCATCAGGGTCCAAGGCCCGGAAACTGTTGTGAGTCTGAGGAAGGTGGGAAGGACGAGGAGAGGAAAAGCGCAACACGCGAGCATAAGAGACGTTAGCATAAGGCGGGAGCCGGCGAACTTTGCACCTCGCCTCGGGAAAAGATAAACGCTCCCGGTGCTTCAAGTTGAGGACGGCTGCCTCAAGCTTGTAATAGATACAGGCACGGGAGAAGGTAGGATGGGCCTCACCGCAGTTGAGGCAGCGAGCTTGGGGAGAAGTACACTCCGACTTAGAGTGGCCTTCACCCCCACACAAAGGACAGAGAGAGACAGTCTCAGAGCAGCGGAGGGCACCATGCCCAAACCTCCAGCACTTGTTACAAAGCCGAGGAGAAGGAATATACTCCTGGACAGAGCACCTGGCACCAGCAAGAATGACAGAGGATGGAAGGGTCCTACCATCAAAGGTGATCTTCACCACTCGAAGGGGTTGACGGCGACGACCACGAGGGGGACGAGTAAACGAGTCTACCTGGAGGACAGAATGGCCTTGGGCATCAAGGATATGCCGAATGTCATCGTGGCAGTCCTGCAGATTCCAAACACCGGTTGCAACATGGGGCAGGAGGAGAATAGTTCCAACACTGGCATTCAGCCGAGTGTTCTTTGAGACCCGAACAGGGATCTCGCCAAGGCAGGATAAGGCAGCCAACCGGGAAGCTGCATCCTGAGAAGGAGCAGCAACGACACGTGTACCGAGACGAGTGGGGTTGAAAGTAACAGATGCATCCACGGAATCAACGAGATGCCGATGGTGGGAGAAATCGTCAGGAGGCGCAGAATCAAGAGAGAGGAGATCAAAGTATTTGGCCCACGAAGCAGGACCAAATAAGGCCTGATACGCATCAGTACAGGAAGGAAACGAGCGAGTGCGGCCGTGGCGCTGACGGCGGTGAGAACCCCCAGAGAGAGAGGGGTCAAAAGGCGCAGTAGTCACAACCAGAGACTTAGCCGCACCAGGGGACGAAGTGGTCACCACTGGGGGCTTGAGGCTCGACCCAACCACAGAGAAGGGAGGGGAGCTGGGGGAAGAATTCAGGACGGTCATAGGAGGAGCAAGGTCGGGGCCATATGCAGCGGGGGCTACAGAGCCCGGTCTTCCGATACAGGCCGACTCGGGGGCTTGGTCGCCCACCCCACGAGCCTGAGAGGGTACAAAGAAACATTCAACGACATATAGACGAAGAGAAAGAAATTCATCCAAGAATGTGCTATTACAGGAAGCTACAAGAATGTGCAATACAGGAAGCTATTGCCGATCATGCCAGGGCCCCCCAGGGGTGCCCTGGCAAACGCCACCTTAAGAACCATCAGTCCGTCGAGATCGGGTTCAGCGACGAAAGGGGGATTGACAATAAAAGGAGCCATTTATAAAAGATTGACAATAAAAAGAAAAACGAGAGTCGAGAGTCCCTCGCTCGAGACGTCGGGTAGTACAGTTCTACGGGTGCAAGCGTATGCCTCCTCAAGCACCCGGGCGTCAAAATAGAAGAAGTCCAAAGGAATAACCAAAACAAGCAAAAGGTCAGCAGGAAAAGACAAGCAGATAGGAGAAGAGGGAGGGAGAAAAACGAAACAAAAGGAAAAGGAAAAGGGAAAAGCGATCCAGCACAATTAGAGAAGACAGCAGCAGAAGTGCAAGGCCACAGAAGGATAGAGGACTGTCCCACGGAGCATCACATTCTAGCAGCCGTCCACTAAGCCCCCCTCACGGTGCCAACGGGCCGGATGGGGAATGGGGAGTGTATTAGTAAGATGTTTAAGTTCAGATATGAAGGGAAAGCAGAGCACGGTGGCACGCGTGTTGGAAGCAGGTTTTGGATAAAAGAAATTTCGTTTAGCTTGAGAATAGGCACAGTTGATAAAATGTAAAAGGTAACCAAGGCGAGAGAAAGATTTGTAGATAAAGGAAATTTCAGAATAAAACAACTGAGGGTCACTGATGCCTAGAGCGGGAGGAAGAGAGACGAGGACACTTTTCTTAAGAGGAGGAGAATGGTAGGAATCAGAAGTGAAGCATCGCTGATTCGGTCCAGGACGGATCGAAACGTCGTCGTCTTATCATATTCTAGTGTGTAGTTTGGTCAACATTCTTCAGCCACGTTATTTTGACTCATCATCTGCTTCACTAGAATATCTTTTCTTTAAAAGCTTACCTACATTTATTTAATATAAATCATCGTTTTCAGTTTGTTTTGTATTGTATTTTTCCCTTATTACATTGAAGTGTCAAGAATGTGCATATTTTTCAGATATTAAAATTAGTTTACTTTTATAACTTACCAATATAGGGTTAACTATATATATAACAACTTATAAAGTTTTATGCTAAATAAAATTACAAAAATGATAGCAATAAATAACGTTATGGGACCAGGCTGAGAGTAACACAAATTTTTATTATAATACATCACAATCAGCTCTAATTGACAATTATTGTGTTGTCAATTAGACAGTGAAGGTGTGTAGTGTTGCGCTGTGCTTAGGGCATCAGTTGGCCTTAATTTAGGCCTGCAGCTTGTCCATGACCTGCTCCTACAGGCTAGTTCACACACTCCAGACCACAGCCTGCCACAGCACAACACCGCCGGCCCTTGTCCCTCCTCCACCACTGGCGGCAAGAGATCTACCGTGGTTCAAAACCAGCTTGCAGACTTTTCCAAACGAATTTGGGTACGGGCAGTTTTTCCTGTGGAATATTTTATAGCAAATGATAAAGAAAACTGATAAATAGGTTAATGACTAAATTTATGATCAAACTGTACTAACAAGCCAATTTGCTCTCAATCATCAAAAGCTTCAATATAGAACAATAACAGCTGGTTAATTAAAGGTTGAAATTTTAAGATAAAGGTCTGTGGAACACTGAAAGACTTGAAAGTTGTGGAACATTGTGGGACTTACTGTTGTGTTGTAGTGGCAAGTTGTGGAACATTGTAGAGCTTGCTATGTGTTGTAGTGGCAAATTGTGGAACTGGGGGTCTGCCAGCTGAGTGGACATCGCTTCGGATTCGAAGTCCTGAGGTTCCGGGTTCGATCCTCAGTGGTGGCGGAACCAAATGGCCAGTATTTCTGTCATCCTGGCGCCCCTGTTACCTAGCAGTAAATAGATACCTGGCAGTTAGACAGCTGCTACGGGCTTGTTCCTGGGTGTGTAACAAAACAGAGGCCTGGTCGAGGAATGAGTCGCGGCGACGCTAAGCTCCGAAATCATCTCAAGAAGATAACATTTTGGGACTTGCTGTTGTGTTGTAGTGGCAAGTTGTGGAACATCTTGAGATTAACATTAGATGATTTCGGTGCTTAGAATCCCTGCAGCCCGATCCTCGACCAGGCCTCCTTTTTGTATCACCCCCCCCCCCCACCCCCTCAGGAAGCAGCCCGTAGCAGCTGTCTAACTCCCAAGTACTTGTTTACTTCTAGGTAACAAGAGCATCAGGGTGAAAGAATTATTTTTCCATTTGTCTCCGCCTCCACCGGAGATCGAACCCGGAACCTCAAGACTATGAATCCGAAGCACTGTTCACCTAGCTGTCAGGCGCCCCTAACATTGAGGGACTTACTGATGCGTTGTAGTGGCAAGTTGCGGAACATTGAGGCAATTAGTGTTGTGTTGTAGTGGGATCACATTTCCTGCCACACATGGGCTCCAAACAGCACAGGAAATGGGGACCAAACTTCTTGCAATCCTGGTCGTTGTTGCAGTTATGCATGAAATGTATACATCTGAGTAACGGGTTAGAGAGCGGGCAGCTGGGCCTGGGGAAGACGGTGTACATCACACATCATTAACTCATGTTTTACTACGCACAGAAATCACATTAACCTGATATATCAATGAACAAATCCAACTGGAGTCTTGATGATGGTTCGAACCTATGAACTGGGAGTTCCCACATGCGCTCTACCATGTCGCGGTAGAGTGGACTAGAGCGCGCCTGGGAATACCTAGTGCATAGGTTCGAACCCTCAGCACGGCTCGTTTTGGATTTGTTCTTGTTTTAGTGAAAGTGAAAACAGAATATGGTCAAGAAAATTATTATGCTCATCACTTTATATAACACCACCTTCCTAACACCAGACTTGTGGCCACACGTCACAGGCCACAGAGGCCCTAACTCGATATAACACCACCTTCCTGACACCCAGTGTGAGGGAATCTAGATTCCCTCAGCTAGTTTTCCTAGTTTCTAGATTAGGCTAGTCGCTCTAGAAACTGAAGTTTTCAAACTAACATATACTTGTGGGGTGTTGAATGAAAGCTTATGTTAAGGACTGTCGGTTGGGACTGGTTAGAAGTCTGTGATTGCTCTGTAGAGAGAATTACAGAAATTTTCCTGTTTCTGTGAAATAGGATGAGGAGGATACTTGACTAAAACCGTTAGAGGTGGGGGGGAGAGTTGGGTGAACGTTGCCCCCCCCCCCAACATGTGAGACAGTACGCCACTGTCTTTTAGGCCTCCCCCTTCTTGTGACGTCACAGGACGCCTGAGGCTGTGATTGGGTTAGGATCTCTGCTCTGAGCTGTGATTTGGCGCGAAGAGCTGTGGTTGGAAGCGGCATCTTAGTAGTGTGCCGGCTCCATGCTGATTGGTCAAGACAAGGTAGGGGGGGGGGAGATATGGGCATTTGAGTGTCCCTGCCCACCATAGAGTCAGTTTGAGCTGGGTAGCAGGTGGAAGAGGACGCAGCTGGGTGGAGATGGCCGCCTGCCATCTCCACCCCCGTTAATCGCTGTCATTCCCTTGTTACTCAGCGTGGATGGCACTCCTGCCATGCTGGGTTGTGTCTAGGCCCAAATTTGCGTGAAATTGGGGCCGATGTGACAAACTAAGAGACAGTTGCAGTGTTAACCCATGACGCAGATGGCAGAGCCTCATGGTGCATCAGATTGATCCCTCATCCCTCGGGTCTGAGCATCCTGTGTAGTGTCAATGGACAATTGGTGTTGGGCAGTGTAAGTGAGTGTGATATTACAGGCCCCTGTTGGATTTTTGGATTCCGCCAGGCTGCGTCAGTGTGGGGACGCCGCCGGCCATTGTCACCCCAGTGTAGAGCAAGGCAGGCTCTGGTTTGATGGGGTTGTTAGTGATTCCCCATCCGCGTGTGTACGCCTGTGGGCAGCAGCCTGCCAGCCCGAGGCACCCATGTGCGCGGACACCACGGGCCGCCCGCGGCCCGGGGGGGGGGGGCCACCAACCCAGGCCACCCACGCGGCCAAACCCCCACCTCACCCCGCGCACCAGCTCAGCCGGGTGGGGTGCTATGACGTCATGCGCTACCCGTGGCCACCCCCAGGCCGCCCGGCCACTCGGCTCGGCCCAGCCCGGCTTGGCTTGGCCCGCTCGCCGGCCACCACTACCACCACCCTCCCCCCTCTCAGCTCGGGAGGGGCGCTGTGGGCCACGCAGTGGCCACATGCCTTGGCCACCTCCTTGGGCCACTTGGCCACTTTCCCGGGACAGCCTAGGGCCACATCTTATCGACGCATGAGGAGCAAGCTAAGTGTTGACAGCTAGTGTGGTAGTGACCAGGGGAAGGATTGATGAGGAGGTGTAGACGTGAGTACATTTATCATTGTGTACAGTGTGATGAGTACTGGTGGAAATTCCCGGTAAGAGTTGTGTCAGAGCCTCACCAGGCTAGAGAAGCAGCTGAGAGACAGTTGTTTGTAGCACGTCCAGGTGACTGGTAGGGCGGTACCTGGAGATAGATGTTGTACACGGGACCACACTGTAGTATCATAATGTATATATGTGTAGACTGACTCGAGTATGTAACCAGTCAGTGTAGAGATTTACCATATAAATGATCCAGTTGTCGATTCTATATAATCGGTCTGACTGGATTAGTGCTATGAGTATCAGCATGTAAAATTATAATCATTAGAGGTAGGCAGGCCAGGTTGCAGGGATGTCAGTGGGTACCCTGAGGTCTGTGTAGTTAGTTACATTTACCTGATAATATAATTTTCATTGATTATGTGAATGCCATTTCTATGCGTTCATTTGCATGCTTTATGTACTATGTTGTGTGGTAAGTCAGTAGATGTGATTGCTGACTGATTGCCTAATGATGTCATTAGCATGTGGGGTATGCTGACGGCATCATTATGTTGCAGGTTTGTGCAGTATTGTTTCAGTTTATACGATATTACTGCCCTAGGAACTGTGTTGAGGGTTTAAGGGAACTCTAGGATTATTCAGGGGAATTCACAGTGCTTAATGAGAGCAGGCAATTGATGGGTTAATTGCCTTGCTGAGGTAAGTGTGTGTTCACAGTAGTCCTTTGCAACGGTTGCAAGAAAAAGAGGGGGACAGTAATATTGGTATACTCTTGTGTGTTGCACAACCGTGTGTCATTATTGTGTGGGCACAGTAATTAGCGAGTTGCAGTAGCCGCAACCATATGTGGGCAGTGCATTTGTGTTGTTGCATGCCATTGTAGTGTGACCTATGTAACACTGGGGTTACTTTGTTTCTTTAAGTTGTGTTGAGGAGTTAAGGATTCAGTGAGTTAATAATTGGGGAATTAACTGGATAAGGGGTGCACACTTATTGTTGAGTGAGTGAGGGCTGTTATGAGAGAGAACAGCGTTGAGCTTGAGTGAGATACGACTCAGGAGCAATTAATTGTCCGTGTGACAACTAATTGACCACTCTAGCTAATTACGTAATTAGCTTTCTCATCATGAATTCACGTAGTGGGAGAGGATCTGTCAGTATTTGTGTTAACGTAATTTGCTCGAGACTAATTACCTTTCTGGGGTATAGCAATTAGTGGCTCAGGTTAATTAGTGGAGTAATTAACATTGGAGAGCTCCGATGACCCGGTAAAGCGAGGTCATGGAGCTAGCATAAATCGTTGTATTATTCATATCCTGTCTGAGGACAGTGGATTAGTGGCACATCTTGTTAATTAGATGTAATTAACTCCTTTCCCGTGAATTCACAGAGTTTGATGAGACCTGCTTAGGCAGTGCGGAGTGAGACGTATTTATGGATGATTAATTATTGGTCCTGGTGACAGTTAATTAATTGCTCAGAATTAATTAGGGTAATTAACACGCACTAGTAAATTTTTGACACAGACTGTTGAGAAGCTACCAAGTTAGGGTAGGCTTAGTTAACGTAACTCAATGGGGATGTAATTAGTGGTCCGTTTTACCCTAATTGAGGATTACTCACTGAATACTTGCTGGGAGTCAAGTGTGATGTAATATAAGTTTGAGTTATTGTTAACAAGAGAGACAAGTGTTAAAGATTAACGTAGAGTATCATCATGATGTTGTCTAGTGTGAGACAATTGTTTGGGATTACCGTAGTACTTTGTTGCTGACTGCTGCGATCAGTCAATTAACATAATTAATCACTTAAGGCAATTTCTTTTGGTTGTCGTCTGGTGACGAGAGTAGAGTAATCTAGGGATTTGTGGAGCTGTGTCCCAGAATCCCGCCTTGCCTGTCTTTGTTACTGTTTACAACAGGGCAACTTCTTGTAGGGAGTTGCAAAGAGTGTTCACACTGGGTTGTGATAGAGGGGGTCACTGTTGGACTACCCGCCTAGTTACGTGAGTCTCTCCTGGGGGGCGGGCGGACCCCTAAGCTTGTGATTATAGTAGCTATCAGGGAAACCGAGACACTATTGATTGCATGCTTGTGTCTTCAGTGGATATCCTTCATTTGTTCAGTTAGTTCATGTTGTCAGCCCGAAGTGTCAGCAGGATGGAGCCTGCTGTCACTTCTCGAGGGGCTGTTGAATAGCTGTGTTGCAAATGCCACTTGTTGGACAATAACGTAACCATTCGCTGTGGTGTAACTTAGTCTGTGATATTTTTCTTTGATTTGCAATATTGTGTCATCAGTGGGCACACCTGTGTTCAGGTTAGTTCAGTATGCAGCCTCACAGCAAGGGTTGCTATTTAGCTGTTTGTTATCGTGCCACTGGATGGACATTAACGTAACGTAAACTCGGTAATGTAGTAGTTAGTCTCTTGTTATTAATAAATTGTTATGTTATAGAAAACGGTCTTTGATGTCAACCCTTCAACCATATTATTCCACCATATTTCTGCATATTACGATTATATGTTGATGTGATCTTGATATGACGGCTGTTCTTGGGAATTCGAATTCCAATTCATAGCGCCACATCAAATATAAATATTTGATTGTGAGAACCCGTCGGTTACCCTTTATTAGTTTTAACGTCCTGTTTAACTAGGAGGATAGGAAGAGGATACTGTCCACAATAGGCCAGCGGCCTATTGTGGACAGGTTTTCACCCCTAGTGGTGGAGGTCTGGCGGTTTGCTCCCGCTTTTCCTTTTTCTATTGGACTCATGCTTTACTGCCGTGAGCAGACTTTAAACATGTAGTCCACCTCCTAAGGGAGGTAGGCATAGAAAAAAAATCTCACAACCAGTCTTGTGGCCACACTTCACGGGCCACAGAGGCCATAACTCTATATAACACCACCTTCCTAACACTTCTCATACTCAATCCACAACTTTTCCACAAGAAAACAATAACATGAATGAACCAACTCGTCCTCCCAATAGAAGGTCGCATTTTGACGTATACTTTACCTAGAGTAAAAAACTGGTCATACTAGAACACGGCAGCGACTCGCGGAATTGACATAATGTCCCATTTTCTGTTTTGGGTCCTCTGGTTGATGAGAAGAGGGACACTTTAGCCCGACAGTTTCTTGACGTTGGAAAACGTTAGGAGGACGGGCTGGCAATAATTACGAACTTAAAAATTTTAATAAGCCAAATTTATTACCAAAAAATATTAAATACTACTGAGTTCCCATAGTATTAATAAAAAAGTAATTTAATCAGATTTCAAAACAATTATTATATATTTTTTGATTCGTCATATTCCAATCACGTCAGACCCCATTACTGGAAAACGTCTTGCTGTTAAGATACGTACAAACTCCCATATTTACCAAGGCAACGATGTTAGCACAAATAAATTATATTCACTCGCCCTGCAGTGAGAGAATTTGGCCATTATTGTTGCACCAGTCACAAGCTGGTGTTATGGAACTTTTACTCAACATTTCCATGTGTAACTTATCTGGCTCTTTCTCTACAACTTCAACGTTTCCTCTCAACGAATTCTCTTCAGCTGTCCCCACTTCAAAGCTCGCCCTAATCGGAATCATATCCTGTATATATTCATTGATTCATTCACCTGAGACTAGTCCACTATGGGATCACCATAGCCCGTGCTACTTGGAACAAAAGTTCCAAGTAGCTTAATCTTAAACAACAACACACACTTGAGAGATTTACTCACCGAGAGATGCACTCTGCTTCTCAGAGCACATATACTTAAGAGTGCAGTATTCCTCTATACTATTTACAGATCAAAATAATCTTGCTGGCTGGTCAATAAGCACTTGTGGTTCCCTTTACAATCCTCTACAACTTTATCGTAACATTAAGCCCAGCAATTTTCAATTTATTTCTGTATTTATAAATAAAGAAATAAACCCCATACTCATCCCGTGGGCGGTGGTGGCATGGGTTACAGAGGCACATAATGGGTACAGGAACTGAACCCATTGTTCGTTTAGCTAAGTGACAATCTCTAAACCTAATTACACAATTGTTAATGCTACATACAATAAGCCAATTTTACACTAAAATGTTGGACCTAACATTATATATAAATATTTAATATATAATGTTAAAAATTAGATGTTCATGTGATTTGACTAAATCTAGTGATAAAATTTTTGTTTCTTTTGATCTGATTATAATAGATCACCAATTGGTTGATGATCAATGGATGAAAACTAGCTCTCAAATATTTAGAAAAAAGTTGAATGTGTCACCAATACTAAAAAGGGGGGGGGGAGGAAGGAAGGAATTATCAAGGGAAAGTGCCAAGCCATTACGACTATATAGCACTGGGAAGGGGACAGGATAAGGATTTGGGATGGGACGGGGGGAAGGAATGGTGCCCCAACCACTTGGACGGTTGGGTATTGAACGCCGATCTGCATGAAGCGAGACCGTCGCTCTTCCGTCCAGCCCAAGTGGTTGGGGGGGGGGGGGAGCGCCCACCAATTGTGTTTTATAAATAAGAAATAAAATTGAGGCCTCAGAAGATAAAATTATTATAAACATTGTCATTTATTGCCTTTTTTCCTTAAGCTGCACAACGCACCTGCAGGCCCTCGTCTGGTTTGCGCAACGCACCTCCGGGTATTTGTATTTTTCACGTTCCATTCAAAACTCCAGTTGCTGCATGGGGTTCACATCAGCTGCATCAGGGCTCTTGTAAACAGACGTCATCTTTAAAAAATCGTGGTCTACATTCCCGGGTGTGAGAGGCTCAGTACTGAGTGAACAACCAAGGCCAGCACACGCAGCATGAGCTCACAGCACTGCTGTTCAGCTTATGACCACAGCATCGCCTAATAATATTCAATATATATATATATATATATATATATATATATATATATATATATATATATATATATATATATATATATATATATATATATATATATATATATATATATATATATATATATATAAAAATAGGAAGGGAGTACCACCTCTAGCTGGAAGAAGGGGGACCCATAGCCTCGGAGGAAACCACGCATAACGCATTAGAGGGAATGTTTAGATCCCCTCCAATACAGTTTCTGTGTGCTTTTCTCCTACCACCCCCTTCCTTGAATATTTTTTGTGCTTTATTATGCATTTGATGGTTACAAGATATACATGGGTTGATACAAAAATAATAATGCAAAAAGGTGCTTAAAGGTTATGGATCTCTTGAAGAACACAACAATGGGAAACATTGATGAATGTCACAGACGGGTTCGATCATTGTTACAAGTCAAACACTTCTTCGAATTCCTCTGAAGTTGGACTAGTGCCCAAGACGCAACAGGCATTTCCCCTCTGAATCGCAACACTGAGGCGCTGGAACAAGAAACTTTTTGCTCTCTGGTCTTTTGTAGCGCTGATCAATTTGTCCCCCAACTCCTTCAGGAACTTCAATGCACATTTTCCCCACGAACCGAGGGTCTCCGAGCCGATCGGAACAAAGCTGTAGCAGTGTGCTAGACCTCTGTATTTAATAATTTTCTGCGATTCCCTGAAAGAAGCAGCACCACCGCTTTCACGTGTGCTGTAGTGGAGGTAGGTACTGGCCAGTGTGGCAGCGCACGTGTAGTCCCATACCACTTGCTTACCATCCTTCCAAGGTAGCAAGGTGACCCCATCAGGGCGCTTCTGAGGGTCGTTAGGTCTGGATAAGTGAGGTTCTCTTTGTGCCGGGCAGCGGGCTGTGGCGAGGCTCCTCTTGATGATGTCGTTGACTTCTTCATGTCTTGCAATTTTACCCTGTGATTTACGACATACCAGACCATGACGACCATATTGGTCTGCCATCGCAGTTCCGCAGATGCACCTATGTTCGGTGAGGATGGGGGCGGCAAGGCGAAGGGCAACTCCAATGCGGAGAGCGTCATGACTGAGGCGAGTTCCCAGGGCTGCATTGGGCACAGCAAATAAAAAATCCCCGGCGTGGGGTGCTGTTACCGCTAGGAGGCGGGCTTTGTTTTCAGCATCAGCGTTGTCAATCATTGCTGTGACAGTCTTTTCCATTATGGGGCTATCCCAGTGGGCCTGCTTGTGGTCTTTTGGGACTTGTGGTCGGGGTTGAGGGTGTGCAATGGTGTCCCATTGTCTGGCTGCTTCGATGAACGTTTGATCATGAGTTCCCGCTGTCTCTCTCATACGCTCTGGTAGGATCTGCCCTACCAATTCGTTGGCTGCTGTACATGAGGATAAGAATGCTGGAAGTGCTACCTCAGTTGCCTTTCGTATGCCTATCCCTCCAAATCTCACTGGTAGTGTTGCTTGGTCCCACTGACTGTCATCTAAATCTAGGTTGAGCGCCTTCCTGAATATTGACCTGAGGAGCTCATCATATTGATTTAGAAGTGGGTTGCCAAAAGTTGGTGCACACCTTAAGAAGTATTTTAGCCTGGGCAGGGTAAGGCACTTTGTGAGAAGGTAGAGGGCATCGTGGGAGTCCAAGTCCCCAATTCTCTCTTCCATCCTCTTTAGGTCTCTAAACTTTTCGTCAAGGACTGCAGCAATGGCATTGTGGCCCAGAGGTGCTCCGAGTAGTGTGCTGTCGGTAGGTTTAACGACTGAGGCTTCTGGTAGAACTGATTTCACTGCTCTAATGATTACTTCACTAGATGCAATAATTTCGCACTTGGAGGGGCTAAGAACGAGACCCATGGACTCCCCCCGTGTCTTCACCAGCTGTAAGTCTTCTAGCAGGGAATCTTGTGTGCCTGCCAGAGTGCCATCATCCAGGAACCAGATGTTGAGCTCGCTGGACAGTCTGGTTGTAATTTCTCGAACCGCTATGCAAAAGAGGAACGGTGCAAGTGGGTCACCCTGTTGAATTCCCTCTGCTGAGGTGACTTCATGTTTGCCAAACAGGAGGGTTGAGTCTTTGCTGTAGCCTGCTGACACAAACGGGAGAATGCTTGGGCAATGTTCCTGGACTGCAGTGAGGATTGCTTCCCTTTTGACCGAGTTGAAAGCGTTTTTAAAATCTAATTTTACTACTGCCTGGTCTTCAGTAAGAGAGCTAATGTAGGCTCGTGCAGCATGAGCCGCTGCTTCACAGCCTTGGGGGACTCCAAACCCCAGCTGGTTGGGTTGCAGCATGGTGGCTGCTTCCGTTCGGATACTTCTGACAGCAGCCCTTGCAACTAGGCGGCGAAGGGTATTACCAACGGCAATGGGTCTGATTCCTCCCCCCTTCTTTTTGAGGGCACATAGGGATGCACCAAAGAAGAATGGTTTGATTTCATCAGGGATTAACCCGGCGAGGCAGTTGTTGACAAACGTTGTGATTTCTGTCAGGAGCGCTTCTGCAGCTGGGCCAAGAACAGGGTTCACCATTTCCTTCACATGTTGAGGTCTTACCCCTGTGTAGCCTCCTGAGGAGCCCGGGGGAAATGAAACGATAGCTTTATAAACCTCTGACTCCCGGAGGACGAGAGGTTCCTGATTAGGGGCGAGCCTGACCTGTGGGGAAGGTCCACCTACGGCCCTGACGGGGTGTTTTTCTCTCAGTGCTTGGGCTGTGGTTTCATCCCTGGGCAAAATTTTGTCCTCACTTGTGATTAACCTGAGTGCCCCGACTGTATTGCCCTCTTCAATTTTCTTGCTGACTTGGGTACCTAATTTTCTGTTGTCGCTGATTGTCGTACTTGGTCTGCCTCGGCGGTGTTTGGTGTGTTTGGGGAGGCGGACTAGGTTGTCAGCCCTCGGAAAATCCCTAATTGCTTTATTGACGGATGAGGCCAGTGTCTTGCCTCCTCTGTCTGGTACACCTAAGCATGCATTGCCAAAAAGTAACAGATTGTGCCAGGCTTTGATGGTATCAGGTGCAACAAGGTTATTTGACCCTCTGTTAACTTTTGCGATGAGGTCCGTGTATTTCCCTGCAGCAAAAGGGCGAGAGGCCTTTGGGATGTGGGTGAGTGTCCTGGTTGACGTTGCTTTAATTGCCTCTAGCAGGTCGTCTGTTGCAATGTAATCTGTTGCGATTTGTACTGGTGCAACAGGCTCCTGAGTGCTGCCTCCTCCCACGGGAGGCCTCCCTGACCCAGGATAGTCACCATGTTGGCGTATGACTCTGGAGACAGAGTTGATGCTGACGATGTTCCCACAACCACTGCATGTGCCTCTCCTTTGATTGGCTTCGGGAGGGGTGAGCTGGCTGGTAGCAGCTTCTTCTGCCATCCCCTTAGGTAAAGTGAATGTCACCTTGCACTGGAGTATTTGTCTCTCCCTCCTGGCTGGGGGGGACGGGGTTGTCCCCTATACTATGCGTCATGTCTGGGCAGATGTCTGGGGTGGGTGGGCTCGTGGAGGTGGTGGGTGGGGGTTGGGAGGCTGCGCGCTGGCCCGGTCTGGGAGGGGGGCCGGGGAGGGAAGGCGCGACCACCTGATCGTGGGAGGTGGGGGCGGGGGAGCGGAAGACACTGCACCACACGGAGGGGGGGGGGACACTACACAAGTGGAGCGGGCGAGCGGGAGACACTACATTCACTGGGGGGGGGAGGCACTACACTCAGGGGGTGGGGGGGGGGGGCACTACACTCAGGGGGTGGGGGGGCACTACACTCAGGGGGTGGGGGGAGGGTTGATGTGGCACGTAACACTTGGATAATTTCCTTTTTGTCACTAAACACTGGTGAATGTGTCCTGGCTCACTGGGTGTGGTGCTCTCAACACGCTACTCACAATGGTCCAGTCACCACAGGACTGGACTCAACTTATCTTTTTCAAGCACTTATTGGCACACTGGTGACCCAGTCTCTTGACCCCACCACATGTGTCCTTCCACCCTTTCCTTCCACCCTTTCCCAGTCTCTTGACCCCACCACATGTGCCCTTCCACCCTTTCCTGGTGAGGGAGCCGTAGGGCGTGTGGCGTGTGTGGGCGTGGGCTGGCGGTGGGCGTGGGGTAGCGGTGGGCGAAGGGTTGCGTGGGGTGACGGTGGGCGTGGGGTGGCGGTGGGCGTAGGGTTGCGTGGGGTGACGGTGGTCGTGGGGTGGACGATGGTCGTCGGGTCAGCCGCCGGGAGAGGGTAGCTGGGTGGGCTGGCGAGGCCTGTGGGAGGCTAGGGAGAGGGGGGGAGAAGGTATCCCAGTCACACACAATTAGCACAAAGTTTCACAGGTGCATTATGTTTATCACTACAAACTCACCGTTCATCTGAAAAGACGCACACATTCACTTATAAGACTGCTGGAATACAAGCAGGTTTGTGAGCCTCCCCTTCACTCCCCCCCCTCCTCCACATGAGGCCTCCTCCCCGCCTGGAGGCTGTTGTTTATGGAGGCACTGAGATAACCCTCACCCAGGCCTGTGTCCTTCCCCTCCATAGCACGCCTCCCGCCAGGACAACACACCTTTTACAGTTGATTCTGTTGCACTGCTGGAGAGGTAGGCTTCCTCGACCCACTAAGAGTCTTCAGCAGGTATTAACACAGACATGAGTCGATTCTTGACTTCCTCAGGCACTGTTATCCTTGTTGAATGGGCACAAATGTGGGACCCACGCACGACCGACTGCTACGGCTGCCACCTCGAATATATATATATATATATATATATATATATATATATATATATATATATATATATATATATTATATATTATATATATATATATATATATATATATATATATATATATATATATATATATATATATATATATATATATATATATATATATATATATATATATATATATATACTAGCAGTACCCGGCCAAGCGTTGCTGTGGCTCAGCAACACATGTTCATTGCTGAGCCACAGCAACCTTCCTTGTCCTCCAGTCCTCCCCACCATTCCCCCCTCACCCATCTCCTCGGTCTCCAAACTATTCCCCACTCCACCATCCCCTCTTCCTTCCCACCATGTCCCCACTCCCTTGTCCCCTCGTCCTCCCCACCATCTCTCACTTCCGTCCCCTCATCATCCCCAGCATTCCCCACTCCCTCGTCCAATGCCTTCCCAAATGGTCTGATGTTCCCATCAGAAAATAGGAAACATCACGTGATCTGATATTCCCATCACTGAAAAATAAGAAAAAGAGTTAAAAAATTAAATGAAAATATGAAAATATAAAAAACAATAAACTATACTCGCGAAATGAATGATATGGTAAACAACACAGCTTAATTCCAACGCAATTCAGACAAAATAAATAAATCAAAATGAAAATAAATCAATATCTAGGAATATTAAATTTTTCAATGCAATCAGAAACATTGAAATGAAATTTGTAACATATTTAGAATAGCATGAGTGTTGCTCTTACATGCAACAGATGGTGCTGTTTTTTAAGAAAAGTATAGTTTTACCTGTCACAGGTGAGGCATCTATACTTATACTTACAAAATGAATGGTAGGGTAAACAACACAGCTCAATTCCAACACAATGTCACACAAAATAATTCAACTTAAATCAAATAAATCGAAATCTATGAAAATAAAATTCATCAATGCAATCGGAAACATTGAAATGGAATTCGTGACATATTTAGTATAGTGTGCATGTTGCTATTATGTATAACAGATGCCACTGTTTATCAAAAAACGCATGTTTTTACCTGTCAAAGGGGTGGCATCTATATAGTAGGTATATAAAAAGATGCGCCTATTCGAATGCAACGTTGTGTCAAAATTTCAAAGTAATCGGTGAAGAACTTTTGGAGATTACAGGGTGTGTTGCCCTTACGTCCAACAGATAGCGCTGTTTAAAAAAAAAAATCCTGTCACAGGTGACGCATGTATATAGTAGATATATAAAAAGACTCCCCTATTCGAATGTAACGTTGTGTAAAAATTTCAAAGCAATCGGTGAAGAACTTTCGGAGATTAGCGGTTATGCACAAACGAACATTTCCATTTACATATATATAAATATATATATATCTATATATATATGGGGTGACGAAATGGGGTGCCATGACAGACCCAGCACTCAGACCAGCCATGCCGAAAGCCAAGAAACAATCCAGTTGGGACATCCCCATTGTAGACAAAGAAGCCACAGCTTTGCTGGAGGCAGCAACAACCCCCAGTGATCGTGCACGCTTCACAGCTGTGCAGGCTCCCCATGCAGGGGACTTCCTTCTGGCAGTCCCTATGTCTGCGACAGGCACACGTCTTGATCCGCAGGAGCTCCGTATTGCAGTCGCTCTCCGCCTTGCTGCCCCTATCCACACTGTTCACAGGTGTATTTGCGGCGAGGCAGATGCTGACGAATATGGATTGCATGGCCTGCACTGTGGAAAATCGGGTGGTTGGCACACTAGACACGACGAAGTCAACGACATCATTAAAAGAAGCCTTGCCTCTGCTCAGTGTCCAGCGGAGAGAGAGCCCCGCAACCTACTGAACCGTGACTCTGTTAGCTTTGCCGGCCGACCAGACGGAATCACACTGCGTCCGTGGAAGGGTGGCAGGCAGTTAGCATGGGACTATACTTGCGTATCCACCCTGGCAACGACATACATCACCCTCTCTGCCGGCACGGCAGGAGCCGCAGCGACACACAGAGAAAAACAAAAGTCAGTCAAGTACAGGCAATTAGATCAAAGGTACAATTTCGTTCCAATAGGGTCTGAGACCCTAGGCCCATGGGGTGAGAGTGCAAGAAGGTTTCTTAAGGATCTTGGTTCCAAGCTCATTGACACCACAAGAGACCCTAGAGCAGCAAGTTTTCTCTTTCAGCGCCTCAGTGTCGCGATCCAGAGGGGAAATGCCCGCTGCATCCTCGGTTCCTGCCCGGCGTCGGAGGAGTTCGAGGAAATCTACAGCCTCTAGGAAGCAAACTTTTTCTTGTGTCCTCTTAATGTTCATTTTTTGTATAAAATCAGATATGTAACTGTATAACCTTGCATAATAAAGTGAACATCATAATAAAAAAAAAAAGGGGGTGGTAGGAGAAGTGAACACTCTTTCGTATTCAGAGTTAAATGTCAAGTTTTTCCCTGAGTGCTCTGTGTTCCCTTCTCTGAGGCTGTGGGTCCCTATAATTACACCAGTGGTGGTACCCCCCTATATCTATATATATATATATATATCTATATCTATATATATATATATATATATATATATATATATATATATATATATATATATATATTAATATATTTTTATTATAAAAATGCAAGAATATACCTTTGCAAAAATACAAAAAATAAATGCAAAAAAATACCTTTCCTCCTTCTGCAACTTATTGCAGAAGGAGGAAAGAATCGAGGCAATTACAGAAGCACCATTCTGTCCCCCGAGCTCAAAACGGCAGCTAAAAGCCTTCGTGAGAACAAGGAGATAGTTGTCAGGAGAGGTGACAAGTCGCCGATATATGTCATTCTTAAAAAAGACGAATATCTGGCGAAAATGAACCTCATACTCTCTGACCAAACTAAGTTCCAAAGGGTAACGAAGGACACTACAGCCGAGTTGAAAGCAAAGGTCAACAAACTGATCGAAACTGTGAACGCCAAGAAATCCGGACTCCACCTGCCAAAGATCATTGGGGAATATAAACCTGGATATGCGTATGGAAATGTCAAGACACACAAGCCTGGAAACCCACTTCGGCCAATCATTAGCCAGATACCCACACCCATGTACAGACTGGCGAAGCGACTCAATGGCCTGCTGACTCCTTATGTTCCTTGCGCCTTCAGCCTGAAGTCTCCAAAGGAATTTGTTGACTTACTGCGGGGCACACGGGCCACAGGGATAAGAGCCTCGTTGGACGTAGAATCGCTGTTTACCAACGTACCTGTGGACGAGACAATCGGGATGATAGCCGACAGAGTGTATCGTGATCCAGCCTGTACTCCTCTTGACATACCCGAAAATATTCTAAGGAAACTACTCCAAGCTTGTACTAAAGAGGCACCCTTCTTGAGCCCGGATGGGCACATGTATAAGCAAGTAGATGGGGTCGCCATGGGTTCTCCCCTAGGTGTCCTGTTTGCAAACTTCTACATGGGTACCATCGAGCAAAAAGTCTTAGTCGACATGAACTTGAAACCGGCCATATACTGCAGGTATGTTGACGACATTTTTACACAGGTACCTGATGTCAGACATCTGCAGGAGCTGAAGGAGGCATTTGAGCAGAGTTCCGTGCTGCGTTTCACTTACGAGATGGAAAAGGATGGGAAGCTGCCCTTTCTAGATGTAACAGTCATGGAAAAGAGCGGAGGTTTCCACACTGCAGTCTACACTAAGGAACCGAACATAGGAATGTGCCTAAATGCCAACAGCGACTGCCCAGACAGGTACAAGAGGAGTGTTGTTAACGCATATGTCGACCGTGCTCTCAGCCACAGCTCAGAATGGAAGCAAGTTGACGAAGAACTCTGTAGGGTAAGGCAAGTCCTAGTCAACAACGGCTTCTCCAATGGTTTCGTCGAAGACATCATAAGAAGGAAAGTGAAACGCCATGCAACCTCTGAAGAGACAACTAACACAACACCTATACCCCCTATTAGACTATTTTACAGAAACTTCTTTTCCACAGCTCATAAAACAGAGGAAAGGGTCCTGAAAGATATTGTTAATAGAAACGTTATCCCTTTTAGACAAAAATCAGAGGATACAACTGACGATTTACTATAAAACCAGAAAAACGGCCAGCCTACTCATGAGAAAGTCTCCAGACACAAAGCAGAACGCTTTAAAAGAGACCAACGTCGTCTATGCCTTCAAATGCCCACTTGGGGACTGTAAGCTCCAAAAAACCCAGTATATAGGCAAGACAACAACATCTCTTTCTAGGCGTTTAACGATGCATAAACAACAGGGCTCCATTAAGGAACATATAATCTCTTCCCACAACCAAACCATCGCCAGAGAAATCCTAGTAAACAACACAGAAATCATCGATAGATACAGCGACAGCAGGCGGCTTGACGTTTGCGAGGCACTACACATTAAGAAGTCAACACCAGCAATCAACAGCCAATTAATGCACAACTATATTCTACCCACCTCAAGACTCCGCTCCAATATAGAAGCATCAAGAAATATGGACCAATAGGCTTTCTACAATCACTTCCATTTCAATACCCATTGTTTCGTGTTCTGTCTTGTGTTGATGAAATTAATACCCTATTAATGCCACCTCTTGTTCTGTCTTGTGTTGATGAAATTAATACCTTATTAATGCCACCTTACCCCATCCACCTCACTCAAATGTAGATATAAACAAAAATCGAAGATGTGTAAGTTCTATTCAGTTGTGTATTTGTAAACTAAAGTCTTTGAAAATGTAATAAGTTTTACGAAACTCGCCCGTGTCACGTCAGACTAGAAATAAAAATGAATTTTGGAGAATTGATTTTTGAATTACCTCCAACAGTGAAAAGAAATGTACGAAAGATTGAGAAAATTCGTGTTAGAATTATTAATCTTACTTTTTCGGTCATATTTAATAATATATATACATATATATATATATATATATATATATATATATATATATATATATATATATATATATATATATATATATATATATATATATATATATATATATTTATATATACATATATATATATATATATATATATATTGTGACGATAATCTCCTTCAAGAGAGATTGAGCCTGCTCTTCCCTCCTAAGTTCGTCCCTATACAACGATACAACTAATATTGAAGAAATATCCAACAAGTACAACACCAAGGTTTGCCAGAGAGCAAACGTATTCAGCACCAGGAACACCTGCTCCTCCTCCGCCACTGGAACCACCAAACTACCTGTCCGTCGCCTGCTCATCGCTGATTGGCTGGTGCCCAGTCGCACCTGCACCCTCCACCCACCACACTACCTGATGTCTGGGGCCACCACGACCTACAGCCCTCAGAATATCCAGTGCTTTCCACAAGTTAACACGTCTCGTTGGTAGACTAAGCTCTAACTTACGTGTACTAAGAGAGGTGGCAGCTTAAAGCCAATATTCCTGCACCCATATTTTGCATTGTATATTGTTCACTTGTTATTACTCACTTGTCTTAACGTAACTTTTCATTTTGCCATTGATTATTCTTATTATTTTGATTGATTGAATTTATGTTACAATTTGTATGTCCATTTTATTCATGTTTTGCTTTTCTAACGTAATTAAAATCTCATTGTTAAATTTACTTGTGTTTTGTGTGTCTTCCCATTACCTTACCACAGACGAAGTTCCAGATTTTCTCTTTTTTGTTTCTTTATGTGAAGAGGCCATACCCCTAGCTTTTGAAACAGCCGAACACTAACGCGTTACCGTCACAATATATATATATATATATATATATATATATATATATATATATATATATATATATATATATATATATATATATATATATATTTATATATATATAACTGAAAACTCATACCACAGAAGTGTCTCGAACCCATACTGCCAGAAGAACTCTGCAACTGATGTACAGGATCCCTTAACCTTTTGTTCGGTCATGATGGTCGAGTGGTTAAGGGATCCTGTACATCAGTTGCAGAGTTCTTCTGGCAGTATGGGTTCGAAACACTTCTGTGGTATGGGTTTTCAGTTATATATATATAAATATATACATATATATATAATATATATATATATATTATTAAATATGGCTGAAAAAGTAAGATTAATAATTCTAACACGAATTTTCTCGATCTTTCATACATTTCTTTTCACTGTTGGTGGTAATTCAAAAATCAATTCTCCAAAATTCATTTTTATTTCTAGTCTGACGCGACACTTGAGCGCATTTCGTAAAACTTATTACATTTTCAAAGACTTTAGTTTACACATACACAACTGAATAGAACGTACACATCTCCGATTTGTTTATATCTACATTTGAGTGAGGTGGCATTAATAGGGTATTAATTTCATCAACACAAGACAAAACACGAAACAATGGGTATTGAATGGAAGTGATTGTAGAAAGCCTATTGGTCCATATTTCTTGATGTTTCTATATTGGAGCGGAGTCTTGAGGTGGGTAGAATATAGTTGTGCATTAATTGGCTGTAGATTGCTGGTGTTGACTTTTTAATGTGTAGTGCCTCGCAAACGTCAAGCCGCTTGCTATCGCTGTATCTATCAACAACGGCTTTTCCAATGGTTTCGTTGAAGACATCATAAGAAGGAAGGCGAAACGCCATGCAATCTCTGAAGAGACAACTAACACAACACCTGTACTCCCTATTAGACTATTTTACAGGAACTTCATTTCCACAGCTCATAAAACAGAGGAAAGGGTCCGGAAAGATATTGTTAATATAAACGTTATCCCTACAGACAAAAAACAGAAGATACAATTGACGATTTACTATAAAACCAAGAAAACGGCCAACCTACTCATGAGAAAGTCTCCAGACACAAAGCAGAACGCTTTAACAGAGACCAATGTCGTCTATGCCTTCAAATGCTCACTTGGGGACTGTAAGCCTCAAAGAACTCAGTATATAGGCAAGACAACAACATCTCTTCCCAGTGGTTAATGATGCATAAGCAACAGGGCTCCATTAAGGAACATATAATCTCTTCCCACAACCAGACCATCACCAGAGAAGTCTTAACAAAAAACACGGAAATCATCGATAGATACAGCGATAGCAGGCGGCTTGATATCTGCGAGGCAATACACATTAAGAAATCGACACCAGCAATCAACAGCCAATTAATGCACAACTATATTTTACCCACTTCAAGACTCCGCACCAATATAGAAGCATCAAGAAATATAGGCCAATAGGCCATTTGCAGTTACTTCCATTCTTCACTTTAACTTACAAAATATTATACCCACTGTTTCGTGTTCTGTCTTGTGTTGAAAGTTTGTTTTCACCTCATCCAAAACTATTGTAACATATCACCTCACCCAAATGCAGGTATAAAATCAATGCTGTTTAAACTCTGTTTAGTGTTTGCAAGTTATAGTTGTGTGTGTGTAAACTAAAGTCTTTGAAAATGTAATAAGTTATTACGAAACGCGTTCAAGTGTCACGTCAGACTAGAAATAAAAATGAATTTTGGAGAATTGATTTTTCAATTACCATCAACAGTGAAAAGAAATATAAGAAATATTGAGAAAATTCGTGTTAGAATTTTTAATCTTACTTTTTCGGTCATATTTAATATTATATGTCTACTGGAAAGACTGCTACTAAAATATACTAATATATATATATATATATATATATATATATATATATATATATATATATATATATATATATATATATATATATATATATATATATATATATATATATATATATATAAATATATATACATATTCTTATCTCACATAAGAATAGAACAACCTACCACGAACACCCAAATCACGGAACTATTTACTCTACCCACCATGAGAGTAAGGACAAGACCAGAACATAACGATGCCAATACAGAAGACACTGTTCAACATAACAGGCCAATTACACCTGATTAATCTTTGTATAGATAGGAGCTGCCTCGTATGGGCCAGTAGGCCTTCTGTAGTTACCTTTATTCTTATGTTCTTATGTGCTTCGACCCCCATTTATCCCCTATGTATCCCCCCTTGTTTTTACCTTTATTGTAATTATCACCTGACCCCGTACGGGTATAAATCAACGACTTTTGGAATTTCTTTTCACTTGAGAATGAACCATGGAGGTTCGAAACGTTGTGCAAATTGTATAAATAAGTGTAATACATTCAATAGTAATTCACTTTTTTCTTCAAGTAGAACTAACGAAAATGAGTTTTGGAGAACTCCTCTTTCAGCTAATCCCTAATGCTAGGAAAAAGTTAGATAGAAGCCCTAAATCAGAAGATAGTAAATACAGAATATGTGGTCATATTCAATGAGACATGTTTAAAAGAAAGCCTGCTGCTTTCCTGAATATATATATTTTTCCAAATTTCTTGTCATGAAATGATAAATCTGTCTTCTTCAATATGTATAAGATAATTTGTTTAAATTTGAGTTAAAACTAACGTAGATATATGACCGAACTTATCTTAGCCTAACCTAAACTAACACAACTAATTCAATAAATTATAGTCTTAATATTAAATAACAATAATAATTCAAATAAACTATTTGGAAAAAATTATTGAAAATAAAGAAAATCATTCAGCCTATTAGGCAAATTGAGCCTTGCATAGTAGGCCGAGAAGTGCGTTCTGGCTACTAGATACGACATATATATATATATGTCGTACCTAGTAGCCAGAATGCACTTCTCGGCCTACTATGCAAGGTAGGCCGAGAAGTGCGTTCTGGCTACTAGATACGACATATATATATATATGTCGTACCTAGTAGCCAGAATGCACTTCTCGGCCTACTATGCAAGGCCCGATTTGCCTAATAAGCCAAGTTTTCCCGAATTAATATATTTTCTCTAATTTTTTTGTTATGAAATGATAAAGCTACCCATTTCATTATGTATGAGGTCAATTTTTTTTATTAGAGTTAAAATTAACGTAGATATATGACCAAACCTAACCAACCCTACCTAACCTAACCTAACCTATCTTTATAGGTTAGGTTAGGTTAGGTAGCCGGAAAAGTTAGGTTAGGTTAGGTTAGGTAGGTTAGGTAGTCGAAAAACAATTAATTCATGAAAACTTGGCTTATTAGGCAAATTGAGCCTTGCATAGTAGGCTGAGAAGTGCGTTCTGGCTACTAGGTACGACATATATATATATATATATATATATATATATATATATATATATATATATATATATATATATATATATATATATATATATATATATATATATATATATGTGAGAGTTTTGAGTTGAGAAATTGTGGAATAAATTGAAATTGGTATAAGGAATTTTAGCTCGGAAAATTTCTAAGAACTTTCTTTATTCTTTAACCTTTATTCCTGTCGTGATATTCAACTAGGGCACCTGAGGAAGGACTTGCTTAGCTAACACACCCGTGTAGTAACCAGCTCATTCCTCACTTTGGGACCATGTATGAACAATTGACTAGGCGCGAGCAAACGCCGAGACCCCAATGAAAATTGAAATCCCCCCCACTAGGCCGCCGACCTTCGCCAATCGCCGAAGCAAATCTAACGAGTAGGTCACGGGCTCTCACAACAATAATTTATTGTTGTGTGGTGCCGTATATTTGATCCAAAGCTCAGAAAATTAGTCTCAATTTATTTAGTCGAGTGTGAAGAACATTTGCATAACAATAATAATGTGTGGGGGTGTAACGAAAAGACAGTGTTAACCTTAACAACTTAGTTTATTCAATAAAGTACTAACTACTACAACAAAACAAAAAGAAATATCAATGACGTTACTCGAAATCCTTCCTGTGACACTATCAATGACAGCTAGACACCAGCCCCTCGGACTGCATAATGAACTAACTCGAACATAAGCGTGACCACAGAGGAATCAACAAGAAACAAGAACTAACAGATCTATAATCACAATTACAACAAATGACACAGTAGGTTCTGAAATACGTCTTCAGTAACCTCCTAACTGTTCTACGCCTCAGTGCAGTCTACTCCTGCAACAGCGGTTGCAATGCAATCAAATCAGTAGTCTTTCAAATGACAACAATAACTAATGGGTTCACTGGCAACTCCAGCACCCTTCCTCAAATTAATCCTTACGTTAACACTCCGTCCCACGGACGATCAACAATCAATAACAAATGATTTACGTTAATAACACAATAACATTTACGTTAATAACAAGGTAACATTTACGTTAAATTAACAACTCTTACAACTGTCACTAGTAACGCGGAAATCAAACAACACTCTACCCGTCGAGCATTCAGTGAGAAAATCCCATTAATCCCTGTACTTCCAGATAGCTGATTAATCTCTTTACTAGTTACGTTAATTTACGTTAATCGGTTACTAATCACTTAGCGATGGTAAACTCTGATTTACAATGTCCAAAGTGCTAAGAGAACGGTACTCATTCGTGATTACCTTTAGAGTAATTAATTACTATCCTCAAGAACAATAATTAAACAATTAAAATACGCAACCTTTCACACTGGCTCAGCAATTTACATTAAGGTATGAATTCCGTCTGAGCCTTCCATACTCAGACCAATTCAGGCTGCTAATAACAGTAATTAGCACCACGTTTACGTCATTCTAAAATGACGCTACACCTCCCACGAGTCAATCAAGTGCCGGTACTTCCGGGCAGATAACGACGTTACGTTAATGGAACAATGTAGCCTTCGTGTGAGTCGATCAAACTAGGATCGAGATTAATTACTTTGACTTCCTGAAACACGTTAATTACCCGGCCCACTGACCGTTAATTACGACAGACAATACTCTAATTCTTATCTGGCTGATGGCTAGGCTCCTCGAGACTACCGTAGCTGCTTGCAGGAAAGTAAATTAACCCAAACGTATTCTACGTTACTCAAATTGTCAAAGAACAAATTCTCTTAAAGCAATGGGCGTTCCCTTGGTTACGTTATATTAATTGCCTCGCAATCACCTCACTGAATACTGGACTTCGATGTCCTACCAGATAACCAGGAGAATATATTTGTACCCAACTATCTATAAAGCCAACAAACTTTGTAAATCTCTTTATGTATGTACCTTACCTAAATAAAAATTATTATTATTATTATTATAAGTACTCGTCTACAGCCGAGTTCCCCCACGACAATGACAAATCACACTAACAAATCACAGTGATTTACGTTACAATCTGGTTGCAATGACAATACTGCAGAATCTAGTAAAATAACCTACAGGACATGAACCCTCTAGAACACTGCCCCACAATGGCTTTACTGAACTGCAATCACATACGGTGATTGCTCAACACTAGCAACAATCACCATCAAATAACAACCCCCTTTGCAATAACACACACGGCAAGTACTCTAATTTCTAAGTATTAGGATACTGCACACACTTACTTACTTACTGCTGCAAATGACCCCTAGAACATAGGTCAATATATATCAATCACCTCACAGTAAATAACACCATAACACTGGGCACCGTGACACTACGATTATATATATATATAATTATAATTATTGCTGACACATGTAGCCTACAGCTATCAAACGTTATTGGGAACACTAAGGAGAATCACACACTCCTTAAATCACATGGGTGAGTGATTTATCGGTCACGCATGCCGATAAACACTCGAGAGTTACGTTACTCGACAGAGCGGGGGCGGTCTCTCTAGACGGCCTCGTCACTCACCAAAACTCACCAAAATTACGTTAATTAATACTGCAACCACAATATATATTTATATAAATCACACTTGTCACGGCCCTGGGAACAATACAAGAAATTTAAGTCCACACTGTGGCACACTCCACAATAATCATTGCCAGGAATCACTGGCGTTACACATACCTGAGCGCTCAGTGTTGGAATTCCACAACTGCAAGACCACACATGGAAATGATATCACTCCGTCCCTCGGACGATCAAAAATGATTACCACAATGAAATAAAAGAATTTATTACATGGACATCCTCTCAGTCCTTGGCTAATTTATGTATCCTGTTCCTGTGTGTACCCACACACACACACACACTGTACGTCTGTGTACACCAGACTTAAGTCCCTCTGGACTGACAAGATGACAACACAGGTGATTAATCTCCTCGTCCACAATTCACTCCACCTGAACAGGTGCTGCGTGACAATGTGACGGAACACTTGACCACGAATTCAAGCTTTAGAAACTACTAATCACCACAAATACACACATAGGTACTTACTCATTCACACTGCCGGCTTTACACAATTTCCATACATCAGGCACCCCGCTATAGGTGGCTGGCTCGCTCCGGGTGGCGTAAGCGGCGGTATTTATTCGAAAAGATTGGCGCACACTCGAACCCCTCCCACTCAACACGGCTGAGTTCGCACCCTCGACTCCCCGGTGAAGTGAAGCGTTCATACCCAGGTGACGCGCACGATAGCGTCTCACACCAACCTTGGGAAATTTGCCTTAACACTGACACGAATTTCCCCGTTCCCATCGACTGCTACAGAGCACTAGCAAGTCTAATCATCACTGGTATGGGATCTACGAGTCTGTTGCTGCTCGTATGCACACTTCCCCGATCCCAGATCACTGTACCTCTACCCCCTGCATACAATAATGTCTTAAACCCCTCCAAGCGACGACTTCGGCCGGATTCTGTGACGACCGATGTCGTAGGTGAAGCAGGAAGCATCAGCAGTTGTAGTCCAGCCACCACGACGCCCTATACATCAATTTGGCCGAATTGAGTACAGGAAGCGTCTTGACAAGGTGGCGGCTGTGTTCAGAATGCTGCTACGCCGGCTACTTCCCGCGTCCTTCTCGGAATAACCAATGAGAGGAAGGCATACAGCGGCCTACCCCTCTCATCCAATCAGCGACGGTGTAGCATAGCCCCTAGGGCTGCTCCAAGATGGCCGACCAACATGGCGGCTCAAGATGTTTCTAAGATGGCGGCTGGTTTCCATGACAACCACTCAAGTGGGCAGCCAGCGTGGGGGCCCCACACCCACGCCGGCGGCCTAGCTGTTTCCCGCGCAAAGCTGAGTCTAGCCTCATGCCATACAATGAGATGATGCTATCAGCTCTAGCACTGTCCACAGACATGCCACCCCGGCCAGGGTAACATTTATGGACTGCTGATGACTGGGGCTCTCACATGAGCCCAAACACTAGAGGTTTCGGTTGCTGGTTACCAAACTTAAGTCCGCCCACTTAACAAGTGCACTTAACAAGTGTACTGGCTCCCACAGGCATAAGAGCACTATTGTAAGTGAGCTGGTGAACCATCCCCTCACAAAATATATATATATATATATATATATATATATATATATATATATATATATATATATATGTCGTACCTAGTAGCCAGAACTCACTTCTCAGCCTACTATTCAAGGCCCGATTTGCCTAATAAGCCAAGTTTTCCCGAATTAATATATTTACTATAATTTTTTTCTTATGAAATGATAAAGCAACCCTTTTCTCTATGTATGAGGTCAATTTTTTTTTATTGGAGTTAAAATTAACGTAGATATATGACCGAACCTAACCAACCCTACCTAACCTAACCTAACCTATATTTATAGGTAAGGTTAGGTTAGGTAGCCAAAAAAAGCTAGGTTAGGTTAGGTTAGGTAGGTTAGGTAGACGAAAAAACATTAATTCATGAAAACTTGGCTTATTAGGCAAATCGGGCCTTGAATAGTAGGCTGAGAAGTGCGTTCTGGCTATTAGGTACGACATATATATATATATATATATATATATATATATATATATATATATATATATATGTCGTACCTAATAGCCAGAATGCACTTCTCAGCCTACTATGCTAGGCCCGATTTGCCTAATAAGCCAAGTTTTCCTGAAATAATATATTTTCTCTAATTTTTTTCTTATGAAATGATAAAGCTACCCAATTCATTATGTATCAGGTCAATTTTTTTTAATTGGATTTAAAATTAACGTAGATATATGACCGAACCTAACCAACCCTACCTAACCTAACCTAACCTATCTTTATAGGTTAGGTTAGGTTAGGTAGCCGAAAAAGTTAGGTTAGATTAGGTTAGGTAGGTTAGGTAGTCGAAAAATAATTAATTCATGAAAACTTGGCTTATTAGGCAAATCGGGCCTTGCATAGTAGGCAGAGAAGTGCGTTGTGGCTACTAGGTACGACATATATATATATATATATATATATATATATATATATATATATATATATATATATATATATATGTATATATATATATATATATATATATATATATATATATATATATATATATATATATATATATATATATATATATATATATATATAACTGGTATTATTTAGCCATGATAGTATTACAGAAGAGCCTGAGTGTGATAATGACTGGATACAATGTTCAAATACCAGCGATTCAATGGTGTTCACGATGTTCACAGTGCTAGCCACAGCACCACAGCATTATTTCGTCCATCTAGGAATCTTCAAATGACTTTTTAGGTTCCTTTACAAAATAAACTTGTGGTCAATTATTCATTTACAGGAATTAGTGACCAGGATTGTGATAATAGCAGGATTGTGGGTGATAATTATTGGATAATTAGCGCTGTGCGTAGTAATGGAGGTAGCCTCACTGTGTGTGTGGCAGCCACTCTTGTTTTGCTCACCATACTTAGTGTTCGCTATGGTAAACACATATGTACATGGGTATACACAATGTGTGTATATAGTGTAGTAACAGCAACAGGAGTACGTTGGGAGGAGCTATTTTGTTGAGGGAGGTGACGTCGTAATCTTAGCGTCGTCTGCTGTCTGCTGTGTGATTTCTCATGCAGTGTATGGTGGCAACTTTACTGTTTGGACACAATACCGGCTTACTTGCATAGTTCTGGTAAATAAAACATGTATGTAGGTATACATAACATAGATAAATAGTGTAATGAAAACAGTAAGAGTATGGTGGGAGGAGGGGTGATGGCGAGTATGATGTTGGAGAAAAGAGGGAGGACTGGCTGGCTGGGTGTGGCAGCTCACACTCGCGGAGTTCTTAGTGTGTTTATGGTGTGTGAATATAGTGTGTGATACTGTACAGTGTGTAAATAGATGTATATATACATAAATTAGCATGATACATTGGAAATATGTGCCGGATATGTGTACACATGTGTCATGCACGTAACAGTGTCTTCAGACACTATGGATGTTCTTCTGCCATAATATAGTGTACGTGTTCATTATACATAGGATTGGCACGTAAAAACACATCAAATGTATTTGGAACTGTGCACAAAAAATGAACAAAAATATATTTGCGGCAGCGCGCGCTTCCTGCTCCGGGCGCCCTACTGGCCCCAGGAGCGTACGTCACGGGCAACCAGGGGAATGATGACGTCACGCGCCAACTTATGGACCACATAGCAGCCAAAGTAAATACATTTTCGACTTTCAGTTACTATACCCGTACTCAGGTAAGGGTTTTTGACACTTTCAAAACAAAAAAGAATTTTTTCCAGGGAATTTATTTCCTGCGCACTGGGGGAGGGGGGGGGGGGTGAAATGTTTGGAAGCCGTGCAGATGAAGGGTTACGGTTAAATTTTCCTCAAAATTAATATAAGTAAAATTCTCCAAATATTTCCAAATATATTCAAAACGATTCAATCTTTTTCTCAGCTCGAAAACATTTTTAAACTTATGATGCAACTCATTCTTGAACTACATCAAACAATGACATGAACCACATCCTGACGAGACACACGTTACATAGACTCACCACTGTCCTACAAGAGACACACTGTGTAGACTGTGCTACAAGAGACACACTGTGTAGACTGTCCTACAAGAGACACACTATGTAGACTGTCCTACAAGAGACACACTATGTAGACTGTCCTACAAGAGACATACTATGTAGACTGTGCTACAAGAGACACACTATGTAGACTGTCCTACAAGAGACACACTATGTAGACTGTGCTACAAAAGACACACTGTGTAGACTGCTACAAGAGACACACTATGTAGACTGTGCTACAAGAGACACACTGTGTAGACTGTGCTACAAGAGACACACTGTGTAGACTGTGCTACAAGAGACACACTGTGTAGACTGTGCTACAAGAGACACACTGTGTAGACTGTGCTACAAGAGACACACTGTGTAGACTGTGCTACAAGAGACACACTGTGTAGACTGTGCTACAAGAGACACACTGTGTAGACTGTGCTACAAGAGACACACTGTGTAGACTGTCCTACAAGAGACACACTATGTAGACTGTCCTACAAGAGACACACTATGTAGACTGTCCTACAAGAGACACACTGTGTAGACTGTGCTACAAGAGACATACTATGTAGACTGTGCTACAAGAGACACACTATGTAGACTGTGCTACAAGAGACACACTATGTAGACTGTGCTACAAGAGACATACTATGTAGACTGTGCTACAAGAGACACACTGTGTAGACTGTGCTACAAGAGACACACTGTGTAGACTGCTACAAGAGACACACTATGTAGACTGTGCTACAAGAGACACACTATGTAGACTGTGCTACAAGAGACACACTATGTAGGCAGTGCTACAAGAGACACACTATGTAGGCTGTGCTACAAAAGACACACTGTGTAGACTGCTACAAGAGACACACTATGTAGACTGTGCTACAAGAGACACACTGTGTAGACTGTGCTACAAGAGACACACTATGTAGGCAGTGCTACAAGAGACACACTATGTAGGCTGTGCTACAAGAGACACACTGTGTAGACTGTGCTACAAGAGACACACTATTTAGGCAGTGCTACAAGAGACACACTATGTAGGCTGTGCTACAAGAGACACACTGTGTAGACTGTGCTACAAGAGACACACTATGTAGGCAGTGCTACAAGAGACACACTATGTAGGCTGTGCTACAAGAGACACACTATGTAGACTGTCCTACAAGAGACACACAATGTAGACTGTGCTACAAAAGACACACTGTGTAGACTGCTACAAGAGACACACTATGTAGACTGTGCTACAAGAGACACACTATGTAGGCTGTGCTACAAGAGACATACTATGTAGACTGTGCTACAAGAGACATACTATGTAGACTGTGCTACAAGAGACACACTGTGTAGACTGTGCTACAAGAGACACACTGTGTAGACTGTGCTACAAGAGACACACTGTGTAGACTGTGCTACAAGAGACACACTGTGTAGACTGTGCTACAAGAGACACACTGTGTAGACTGTGCTACAAGAGACACGTTACATAGACTCACGATTGTGTTTGCTGGTATCTGGTCATGCAGATCTTGCCACAGTCCATCTCACAGCAGAACTCATTGGGCCCACAGTCCGCGTTCCCTACACACTTATCACTGCAATCGTAGCCGAGAGAGTTCCTCGGAGGACACACTGATGTCCTGCCAAGGAAATGTTGATTGTCAACAGTTGTAAATGATCAAAATGACATGTTAAATGGAAAACACTGCAAGTTAACACATGAGAAAAATAACATTTTAAATGGAAAACACTACAAGAGAACACATGCAAAAAAAAATCACATTTTAAATGGGAAACATAACTGTGCAATACAAACATATATATCAAGAAAGAAAAATCATAGCCAAACGATTTCAAGAGTATAATTATATTTATCAGTCAAGAACAGTTAACACTATAGGACCTTACAGAGAGAAACTCAGTAGTCAAAAATCAGTCAACAACCATTAAATATTATCTGTTATTTGCAGTAAATTAAAATAAATAATATATGTTTCTTGAAGTTAAAATTAATGATGTCCATATAAGCAGAATAACATTAAAGTTAGTCAAAGTTTCACAATATGCAGAGGGAACGACCAATGGAGTACTACAATTGTAAGAAAAAAGCACAAGGAACGACTAATGGTGTACTACAGTTGTCACAATAAGTAGAGGGAATAACTAATTGTGTACTACAATGGTCACAATAAGCAGAGTGAATGAACGCCTAACGCTGCAATGGTCCCAATAAGCAGTCAGAACGACTAATGGTGCACGTCAATGATAAAACAATGCAGAGGGACCGACAAATGGTGTTGTACAATGGTCAAAATAAGCATAGGGAACGACCACTTGTGTACAACAATGGTCAGACCAAGCAGTGGGAACGACTAATTGTGTGGGAGAAATTTACTCCTGCATATAATATCAGATAATAATAAATAAGTTATTGATTCAAAATAATTAGAGATGAGGACTGTAAAAATTCTAAAGATTATTTGAAATGTTTCCCTTACAGATCTTTTGGAGGGGGTAAAATCAATAATGCTAAGACTACCTATAACATACATATGAAAATTATTTCATCAATAAATCAGTAATAAATTCCCATCAGGGGGTTAGTACTCTAACTACTATGTTATTATGAATGACAAAAATATCTTACACACAGAAATCACAATAGCGTGATGCAACAAATGAACAAATCCACAAGGGCCGTGTCGAGGATTCGAACCTACATCCTTGAGTATCCCAGACGCTGCCTTAATCGACTGAGCTACGACTTGGTAGAAGAATTGCAACAAGAAATTCTACTGAATTTACTTGGATCCTGCAGCCTCTCCGAGACACAAACCAGGATTTTACACAATTCCCCCCATGCACGCGAGCTATGTCAATAGACCGTTCTACCTCTTCGCCCTTACTTCATTACACACGGAAATCACAATAGTGTGATGCATCAAATGAACAAATCCACAAGGGCCAGGACTTGTTCATTTGATGCATCACGCTATTGTGATTTCTATGTGTAATGAAGTAAGGGCGAAGAGGTAGAACGGTCTATTGACATAGCTCGAGTGCAGGGGGGAGGAATTGTGTAAAATCCCTGGTTTGTCTCTCGGAGAGACTGCAGGATCCAAGTAAATTCAGTAGAATTTCTGGTTGCAATTCTTATACCATGTCGTAGCTCAGTCGATTAAGGCAGCGTCTGCGATGCTCTCGGACGTAGGTTCGTATCCTCGTCATGGCCCTTGTGGATTTGTTCATTAATATCTTAGCTGTCTAATTGTGAACGTAGAATACGTAAGACAACTCTCTGTAACCTGACTAATCCTGTTTGTTCACATTGTCTCGACAGACACGTGATTCAGCAGAACGGGATACGCTTCTGTCATAGATAACTCCACGCTGCAAAATTAATTTTAAGTAATTTCTACATAATTGTGTTTGTTTACACAAATACACATTGAAAACGGAGTTGTCTTAATATAGAAAACAAACTTACTGGTGTTTTTTGATCTTCATTCAGCATAACGGTAAGGGCACCCAAACAAATACGATATTTTCTCCACAACAAGGTAATTATGGGTTACTTAGCCCACTGAACGCAGTGTCCTCAATAAGGATGAAGCTGATACCACAGTCTGAGTTCCGATAATGCTCGTAGCATGATTCATATAGCAGATGATGCAGATAGCCAGTTCAGGGTCACCGATCAAACATGGCTTCTCTAGACAAGTCTCTTTCAACTGTTCCGCACGCCACCTAGCACCGTGTGGTGTAAACTTGGTATATAATTCACAATATTTTATTTTGATTTCCAATTTGGTGGAAACATTGCTGACGTTATTTTACATCATAACGTACTCTAGGTAACATCAGACGATTTTCCGCTGTGTATATCATTGAACCTAAATGACGTTAGATAAATTACATATATATACTGTGACGGGAAAGTGTTGGAGTGTTGATGTTCGGCAGTCCTCCAATGGCTGGTGTCAATGCCTAGTCACACTTACAAAAAAAAAAAAAGATAGACTGCTTGCCTGTTTGTCTGTGGTAAAGTAAGGGAAGACACGCAAAACACAATGTATGAACAATGAAACTTAAATTAATCTAGAAAACAAAATATAAACAAAGACAATACCTTGGTAATGTACAGTGCAAAAGAACAAGTCAAAAACAATATAACATAAATGAATAATAGGGATGAAGTTACTCTACAATAATAATAAAGTTAAAGGTGAAAAATAATTAGGTGCTGAGAATATGGCATTAGCTGCGAGACATCCAGCTGATACACATATATCAGTTAGTTGTTCACTGCTTGAGAGCACAAGGATATTCTGACTTCAATGGCTGGATCAAGCCCAAACATCGACTCAGGTAGAGGGCGCTGAGGTGCAGTGTGCAGGTGTGCAGTCGGCGAGTCACCAATCAGGAGCAGGCAGGCTGGGAAGGGTAGTTGGCTGGTTGATGATGAGCCGGCATGGAAGGAGTGGAGTAGGGGGTGAGTCTTGGATACGTTTTGCCTCCTGGTCAAAACTTTTTGTGCTACTGAGAGACGTATCTTGAAGGTAGCATCTTATTCTTGAATAAATTACGTAACTTCATGTAGAGAACAGCAGGCTCAATCTCTCTTGAAAGAGATTATCGTCACAACTCTCCCCCGAAGCCTGCACTTACGGGTGAAGTTACATCTTCAGGTGGTAGAGTGGTAGGTGGAGTTGTCTCTACCTCATAAACTCTGGAGAGGGCGTCTGCTATGATGTTGTCAGAACCGTTGACGTAGAAGATCTCCAGGTTGAAATTCTGCAGATATAAAGCCCATCGTAGAAGCCGTTGATTGTTGAATTGTGCTTGCTGCAGGAAGCGTTGGGGATTGTGGTCCGAGTAGATGGCGGTAGACAGAGCACCTTGCAGGTATGATTCAAAGTGCTGCAAGTTCAGGACGATGGAGAGTAGCTCCTTTTCGATCGTGCTGTAATTCTTCTGGTGTGTTTTTAACTTGTAGCTGTAGCAGCTAACAGGTAAAACATCCTCGCCTCGTTGTTGCATCAGGACACCCCCGATGCCGGTACCACTGGCGTCGACATGGAGGATGAAAGGCTTCGTGATATCTGGCGAGGCGAGAATAGGATTAGAACTGAGCAGGAATTTAAGTTGTTCAAAAGCAATGGTCTGCTGAATGGTCCAATTATACCGTTGCTTGGGGCCGATTAAAGTGATCAAAGGTGTCGCTACCGTACTAAAATTCTTCACAAACCTACGGTAGTAGGAGGCAAGACCAAGGAAGCGCAGGAGCTGCTTCCTGGTGGTAGGCTGTGGGTAATGCTGGATGGCTTGGGTAGGTATGTTTAACGGAGCTATGCTGCCACTCCCTATCTCATGACCAAGATAACGCACTTTACCTTTGGCAAAGGTGGACCTCCCCAAGTTGATGGTGAGACCGGCTGTCAGGAGCTTGGCAAACAATCGTTGCAGCTGGAGCAGATGTTCGCTCCAGGTGTTGGTTGCCACAACGATGTCATCCAAGTAGGCGTAGGTGTTATCTAAGCCCTGGATGACGCGGTTGACAGCTCGCTGGAAGGTGGCCGGGGCATTATATATTCCAAATGGAAGGCATTCATATCTGTAAAGGCCAAAGGGAGTGGTAAAGGCAGATATTTCCTTAGCTCGCTTCGTCAAACATACTTGGTAGTATCCCTTGAGTAAGTCTAACTTTGATAGATACCTAGCATTACCAATGGCGTCAAAGATGTCATCTATTCTAGGTAATGGATAAGCATCCTTCATAGTCACAAGATTCAATTTCCGGTAATCAGTAAACAACCTCACTTTACCTTGCGGTTTCGGCACCAAGATGCAGGGTGAGGCCCAAGGGGACTCACAAGGGGTGGCCAGCCCATGATCCTGGAGGTAATGTACCTCAGCACGCATGACTTCCTTTTTGCTCGGGCTGATTCTGTAGAAAGGTTGACGAATCGGCCGGGTGTCAGGGAGTAGCTGGATGTCGTGCTGAACCACATTACACTCCTGTGGATCATCGCTGAACAACTTCTGATGTTCCTTGAAGATTCTGATGAGAGGAGCACTATTACTGTCCTGCAAATAGGTATGATGATCATTAAGGATTTCCGAATTGGAAGGCACTGACTCAGTGTTAGTGCTTTCGGGAGGAGAAGCAGGGAAGGTCTCACTGTGGAGGTGCGGACCTTTAAAGGTGGATAATGATACCAACACAGTAGGGAGAGTACCTTGATACTGCTTCAGGAGGTTGACGTGGCACAACTGGGTCTTCCGCCGCCTATCTGGAGTCTCAAGAACGTAGTTGTGGTTGTTTCTGCACTCCTTGATGCGGTAAGGTCCTGAAAACTTGTTTTGCAATGGTGAACCTGGGATAGGAAAATATGCCAACACGAAGTCTCCTGGTTTAAATTTCCTTAGTTAGCTGCGTTGGTCAAAATGAGTCTTCATCCTCTCCTGAGCTTTCAATAGATTGTCATTAGCAAATTTACGTACTCTCTCTAGAATGTGTTTTAAGTTGTGAAGAAACTGGGGCACATTCTGAGGGTCACTGAAGGTGGCATTACGTAGAGAGTCTTTGAAAGCTTTGAGAGGAGTACGACACTTACGTCCGTAGAGCATCTCATAAGGAGTTACTCCTAGAGACTCATTGGAGAGACTTCTGAAAATGCCCATAATGAGGTCAAGTTGTTTATCCCAGTCCTTCAAGGTTTCATTGCAAAATTTCTTTAGGAATGCTTTAATAGTCTGATGACTACGTTCAAGAGAGCCTTGTGAAGCAGAGTGATAGGGGCTGGACAGTACCTGTATGATGTTGAACTCTTCCAGTGTCTTCTTGAAGAGATCACTGGTGAAGTTGGTGCCACAGTCACTTTGAACCTCTCTTGGAAATCCAAACTGGGTGAAGATCTTCATTAGTTGTTTCACCACAGTAGCAGCTGTAATGTTCTTTACTGGAACTGCAATGGGGAATCTGGTGGTAGGACACAGGATAGTTAATATATAGGCGTTGCCAGAACTGATCCGGGGTAAAGGACCAACACAGTCTATGATGAGTCTTTGGAAAGGTTCCGCAGGCACCTGAATAAGAGTTAATGGGGCCTGGGGAATAGAGATGTTAGGTTTACCTGCCATCTGACATGTATGACACTGTTGCACGTACTTTTTGACGTCCTTAACTATACCTGGCCAGTAGCAGTCTTGTCTGATTCCGTGGTAGGTTTTGTCAAAACCATAGTGAAAAAAAGCTCCGTGGGCCGGGTGTAGAATATCGGGCCGTAGGCTGGTGGGAACCACTAGTTGTTCGACATTTGCCCAATCGTCGTCCTCCTTCAGCTTACTGGGTCTGTACCTGTGGTAGAGCAACTGATTCTCTAGGAAGAACCCAGGGATACTGTAAGGTTGAGTCTCAGCCTGGAAAAATAATGGTGTTAATGATTGATCCTCCCTCTGTAACCTACGGAACTCCAAACTGGTACAATTCGGTGGTAGATTCTGAGGGTCTTGAAGGACAGCGGTAGCAGTAGAGTCAGCTGGTTGCGGGCGTGCAGCTTGTGCACGGGTGGTCACCAAAACCGGAGGAGAAACTTCATCACTTTCTTCGACCTCTGCTGAAACATACTCAAAGATGAGATTGTCCTCTACAGAGTTATTCTCCTGGAGTTTGTCCATGATGATCAGGTTGGACGGTTGCAGATCTTCTGCCAAGTCGTTGCCCAGGAGAAGTTGCACTCCAGACATGGGAAAAGGCTTCTCCCTGATGGCGACTTGGACTTCACCGGTCACAAAAGGACAATCCAGGTAGACTCTGGCGAGTGGATACGGAGTGATAGCAGTGAGGTCAGTGATAAGGACGGTTTCCCCGGTGTAGGTGATGTTAGGCACAGCTGATTTCAATATTATGGACTGAAGAGCCACTGTGTCCCTCAAGACCTTCAATTTGAAACGTCCCTCCGAATCTGTACCGTTGGGAGACACAGTTCCAGGAAACAGGTGTTTGCTGAAGAGAGAAAGATCATTAATAGGAACACCAACATTCATCATAGGCTTACCGGACTTAGGAGGAGTCGGTTTGGGTTTAGTAGTTTCATTGCCTTTGTATTGGGCTTTCCCACATTTGGGCTTTCCCATCATCCCACTATGGTATGTCCATAGAGTTTGCAATACTTACAATACAATTGAGAGCTTGCTTGATCTGTACCTACTTTATCATAGCTATACCAAGACTTCTTACTGGAAGGTGGTTCTGGTGTAAGCCGGTGGATGAGGCTGTAGGTATCAGCTGATTTCACACATTTGATGTAGTCGGTTTCTTCTTTATCAGCTAAATATAAACGGACGGAAGGAGGAACACGTCTCAAGAATTCCTCAACTAGCATGAGGTTGATGAGCTCTGAAAATGTAGAGACATGTGCTGCTTCGAGCCATTTCATGAAATATCTCTTCTTGGTATTGGCAAATTCTAGAAAGGTGGTGGTACTTGCCTTTAGATAGTCACGGAATTTTCGTCTGTAGCTTTCGGTGGAGAGGAGGTAGGCGTCAAAAACTGCTTGCTTCAGGGTCTGGTAGTCATTCTCAGACGCTAAGGTACTGAGAGTAACTGCAGCTCTACCTGTAAGATGCATTCTGAGAAGAGAAGACCATTGATCTTCAGGCCAGCTAAGTTTATTAGCTAGGGTCTCAAAAGTGGTGAAAAAGACATCAATCTCTGTCTCAACGAATGGTGGCATTAACTTACTTGCATGGGAGACATTGAAACTTACTGGAAGACTAGCGGTAGCTTGTTGGCGCTGAGTGTGGTGTGTAGTTTCCAACGTGAGTTCTCGTTGACGACATTCTATAGCCATATCCGCTTGCTGTTTGTCATGCTCGCGTTGTATCTCCAGGTGACGTTGTTTTGCTTCAAGCTCTACTCGCTCACGCTCTCTGAATAGGGCCATCTCACGTTCTTGTTCTTCTTTCCTTATTGCAGCTTCTTCTTTCCTGAGGGTCGCCTCGCGTTCCCTTATTTGGAGAGCTTCTTTCTGTTGCTCCCGCTCGAGTTTTGCAAGTTCCAGCTTGAGTTTTATAGTTGCCAGATCATGTTTATCTGCAATAGAATAATTTTCGTGAGTTTCAGAGTCAATCGTCCCTTCATCTAAGAGGTGATCCATTATTAAGTTATGCAATTCATTTTTGTTGGCTCCATGGGGAACATCTAGTTGATACTCGTGTGCAAGAGTTTGTAATTCGGTCCTCTTTGCACGACGAAAGGTTCCTATTTCACCTGCTGGATCGTTACGGAAAGCTGGGAGACGAAACATGGTGAAAAATAGCAAATAAATGTACAACGAATACTTGTGATATAGTAAGTGTCAGTAACAGGATAACGTGGCAACTGGTAACTATCATTTGGAATTTAATATTTAACAATTAATGTTAATTTTAGAATGGTAAATGATTTGTCAATTAAAATCGCAAGAAATCTTGTACCCGGTACTCAATGTAAGAGAATAAGAGCAAGAAAATCCTACTAAATAAATGAAACTGAGTTTCTAAAACAAATGAAACATTTAATTGTTCCAAAAGTGAATAAGGTAGTCCAAGAATGTAGGCATACCTTGCCGATTCTCTATAGGACAGAAGCAAGGGTTTTCCCACTAAATGAAATATGATACTTACAGAATTAGCGAACTTTGTGCTCTGAAAAAAGAAAGCTAATTCCCTACCTAAGTAAATATCATCATCTCTGACCGATGTGTAGGGGTGCGAGTGTCAACTGGTGACGAGAACTGCTGCTGAGGTCCCAACTCAGCAATGTAGTTCGTGCTAGAGGAACTATGGCCCTCTTTATCCTCCTTCGGTCGGATTGCAGATGATAGGGTGCTTTGACCCGATGACAAACCAAAGTACCAGGGTACCCAAAATCATGATCTGTCTGAGATTGAGAAATATCCTAGGGACAAAAGGTGGAAAACACGAGTAATAACACGGAGGGAGGGATGACCAATTAAGAGAATGACTGCGGCCTACAGTCATTACGTAATCCAAAGTTATCCAACACTCACTATATGATACTCTCGGAATCCACACTACACACAGCACCATATAAATATTAAAAGTAATGAAAATATTAAAAAGCAACTGTATCAAAGCCAAGTACGCTTACCACAATTTGACGTTCTGGTACTAGTACCTGAGTGAGGCTCCTAGGACAGGCCCCCATTAAATGTGACGGGAAAGTGTAGGAGTGTAGATGTTCGGCAGTCCTACTAATGGCTGGTGTCAGTGCCTAGTCACACTTACAAAAAATAAGATAGACTGCTTGCCTGTTTGTCTGTGGTAAAGTAAAGGAAGACATGCAAAACACAAAGTATGAACAATGAAACTTTAATTAATCTAGAAAACAAAATATAAACAAAGACAATCCCTTGGCAATGTACAGTGCAAAAGAACAAGTCAAAAGCAATATAACATAAATTAATAATGGGGATGAAGTTACTCTACAATAATAATAAAGTTAAAGGTGAAAAATAATTAGGTGCTGAGAATATGGCGCTAGCTGCGAGACATCCAGCTGATACAGTATATATCAGTTAGTTGTTCACTGCTTGAGAGCACAAGGATATTCTGACTTCAATGGCTGGATCAAGCCCAGACATCAACTCAGGTAGAGGGCGCTGAGGTGCAGTGTGCAAGTGTGCAGTCGGCGAGTCACCAATCAGGAGCAGGCAGGCTGGGAAGGGTAGTTGGCTGGTTGATGACGAGCCGGCGTGGAGGGAGTGGAGTAGGGGGTGAGTCTTGGATACGTTTTGCCTCCTGGTCAAAACTTTTTGTGCTACTGTGAGACGTATCTTGAAGGTAGCATCTTATTCTTGAATAAATTACGTAACTTCATGTAGAGAAGAGCAGGCTCAATCTCTCTTGAAAGAGATTATCGTCACAATATGTAGGTGATATCCAGTTCATAACTTTTGTTTACTTGATCAGCTGATCGTACCTGTGGAAACTTTACCGATAAACAGCGATATAATTTACTAAATTGAATTAAATCAATTGCCAATCTGTATTCCTTAATAAATTCAACATGGTTAGACCTGGTTTTATTCGATTAATATATACACATAGTTTATTGTCATAGAAGATGGACGGCTGATGCAATACCGGTATCAATATTAGTGAGAATTTGACTGTACTATGCTATGGGTTAGTAGAGTTAGTTAATTTAATTTCCTAGCACAATAAATTCATGTTATCGTACTGTGACGATAATCTCTTTCAAGAGAGATTGAGCATGCTCTTCCCTATATCAGTCACGTCATTCTACAAGTACAAGATGCTACATTAAAGATACGTCCACCAGTAGCACAAAACGTTTTGACCAGGAAGCAAAGCAGTACCTTGCACCACCCGTCACGCCGGCTCACCGCCCGTCGTCAATGAGCTAACTACCCATTCTCCGCCTGCCTTCTCCTGATTGGCTGGTGTATCGCCGACAGCACACCTGCACCTGCACTCACGCCCTCTACCTGAGTCGACGTCTGGGCCAGCTCAAGCCGTCCTCCTCAGAATATTCCTGTGCTCTTAGAAGTTGACATCTCTCTCTGTTATACTAAGCCCTGGCAGTCGTATACTAAGGGAAGTGGCAGCTATAGCCAATATTCTCAGCACCTGATTATTATTGCATTGCACATTATTTTATTGTAGAGTAAATTTTCATATCTAGTAATTATTCATGTTTTGTTTGTTGACTTGTTTTGAATTCTACATAAGCCAAGGGATTGTCTTTGTTCATATCTTGTTTTCGAAAGTAATTTTAAATTTCATTGTTTATATTTTGTGTTTTGCGTGTCTTCCCATTACCTTACCACAGACAAACAGGCAAGCAGTCTCTTTTTTTTTTTTGTAAGTGTGACCAGACATTGACACCTGCCATTGGAGGACTGCCGAACATCAACACTTGAACACTTTACCGTCACATTTCATGGGGGCCTGTCCAAGGAGCTTCACTCAGGTGCTAGTACCAGAACGTAAATTTGTGGTAGGCGTACTTGGCTTTGGTACAGTTGCTTTTCACTATTTTCAATATTCAATTTTATTTTCATATGGTTCTGTGTGTATTGTGCATTCCGAGAGTAGCATATGGTGAGTGTGAGACAACTTTGGATTACGTGGTGACTGTAGGCCTCAGTCATTCTCTTAATTGGTCATCTCTCTCTCCGTGTTATTACTCGTGTTTACCACCTTTTGTCCCTAGGATATTTCTCATATTTTCGGCAGATCATCATATTGGTACCCTGGTACTTTGGTCTGTCCCCGGGTCAAGAGCACCTAATCTTCTGCAATCCGACTGTAGGAGGATAAAGAGGGCCATAGTTCCTCTAGCACGAACTTTGTTGCTGAATTGGGACCTTAGCAGCAGTTCTCGTCACCAGTTGACACCTCGCACCCGTACACGTCGGTCAGAGATGATGATATTTACTTAGGTAGGGAATTAGCTTTCTTTTTTTCAGAGCACAAAAGTTCGCTAATTCTGTAAGTATCATATTTCATTTCAGTGGGAAAAACCTGCTTATGTCCTATAGAGACTCGGCAAGGTATGCCTACATTTTTGGACTACCTAATTCACTTTTGAGGCAATTAAATGTTTCATTTGTTTTAGAAACTCAGTTTCGCTTACTTAGCAGGATTTTCTTGCCCTTATCCTCTTACATTGAGTACCGGGTACAAGATTTCCTACGATCTTGATTTATTAATCATTTACCATCTTGAAATTAACATTAATTGTTAACGATTCCACAGGATAGGTACCAGTTGCCACGTTGTCCTGTTTCTGACATTCACCATATCACAACAGTATATTCGTTGTACATTTATTTGCTAATTTCACCATGTTTCGTCTCCAAGCTTTCCGTGCAGATCCAGCAGGTGAAATAGGGAACTTAAGTCGTGCCAAGAAGACCGAATTACAAACTCTTGCACATGAGTATCAACTAGATGTTCCCCATGGAGCCAACAAAAATGAATTACATAACCTGTTACTGGATCATCTCTTAGAGGAAGGTAAGATTGACTCTGAAACTCACGAAACTTACTCTATTGCAGATAAACCTGATTTGGCATCTATGAAACTCAAACTAGAACTTGCCAAGATCGAGCGAGAGCAGCAAAGGGAAGCCCTCGAACAACAAAAAGAAGCTCTACAACTGAGGAAAGAGGAAGTCGCCCTCAAGGAACGTGAAACTGCAATACTCCGTGAGCGTGAGCGAGTACAGCTTGAAGCAAAACATCGTCACCTGGAGATGCAACGCGAGCATGACAAACAACAAGCTGCTATGGTTATAGAATGTCGTCAACAAGAACTCGCGTTGGAAACTACACACCTCACTCAACGCCAGCAAGCTACCGCCAGTCTTCCAGTAAGTTTCAATATCTCCCATGCAAGTAAGTTAATGCCACCATTCGTAGAGACAGAGGTCGACGTATTTTTTACCACCTTTGAGACCCTTGCTAATCAACTTAGCTGGCCTGCCGACCAATGGGCTACCCTTCTCAGAGTACATCTCACAGGTAGAGCTGCAGTTACTCTCAGTACTTTGGCGTCTGAGAATGACTACCAGACCCTGAAGCAAGAAGTGTTGGACGCCTACCTTCTCTCCACCGAAAGCTACCGACGAAAATTCCGTGACCACCTAAAGGCAAGTACCACCACCTTTCTAGAATTTGCTAATACCAAAAGGAGAAATTTTATGAAATGGCTGGAAGCAGCACATGTCTCTACCTTTGCAGAACTCGTCAACCTCACGCTAGTTGAAGAATTCTTGAGGCGTGTGCCTCCTCCTGTCCGTTTATATTTAGCAGATAAAGAGGAGACCGATTACCTAAAATGTGCTAAGTCGGCTGACACAGCCTCATACACTGGCTGACACCAGAACCACCTTTCAGTAAGAAGTCTTGGTACAGTTACGAGAAAGTGAGTACCGATCAAGCTAGCTCGCAATTGTACTGTAAGTATTGTAGACTCTATGGACATACCATAGATAAATGTGGTAAGTCTCAATACAAAGGTAATACTGAATCCACTAAACCCAAACAGACTCCTCCTAAGTCCGGTAAGCCTGTGATGAATGTTGGTGTTCATGTTAATGATCTTTCTCTCTTCAGTAAACACCTGTATCCTGGAACTGTCTCTACCAACGGTTCAGATCCGGAGGGACGTTTCAAACTGAAGATCTTGAGGGACACAGCGGCTCTTCAATCAATCCCTTTGAAATCAGCTGTGCCCAATATCGCCTACACCGGGGAAACCGTCTTCATCACTGACCTCACTGCTACCACTCCATATCCACTCGCCAGAGTCCACCTGGATTGTCCCTTCGTGACCGGTGAAGTCCAAGTCGCCATCAAGGAAAAACCTATTCCCATGCCTGGAGTGCAACTTCTCCTGGGCAACGACTTGGCAGAAGACCTGCAACCGACCAACCTGATCGCCTTGGACAAACCCCAGGTGTGTACCTCTGTAATGGATAATCCAATCTTTGAGTATGTTCCAGCAAAGGTTCAAGAGTGATGAAGTTTCTCCTCCGGTTTTGGTGACCACCCGTGCACAAGCTGCACGACCACAGCCAGCTGACTCTACTGCTACCGCTGTCCCTCAAGACCCTCAGAAACTACCCCCGAATCTTACCACGTTGGAGTTTCGTAAGTTACAGAGGGAAGATCTTACCTTGACACCATTATTCTTCCAGGCTGAGACTCAACCTGACAGTATTCCTGGGTTCTTTCTTGAGAACGAGTTGCTCTACCGCAGATACAGACCCAGTAAACTGAAGGAGGAGGACGATTGGGCCCACGTCGAACAACTAGTGATTCCTACCAGCCTGCGGACCACTATTCTACACCTGGCCCACGGAGCACTTTCGCACTACGGTTTTAACAAGGCCTACCACGGAATCCGTCAAGACTACTACTGGCCAGGTATGGTAAATAGCGTCAAACAGTACGTCAAACAGTGTCATACATGTCAGATGGCAGGTAAACCGAACATCTCTATCCCCAGAGCACCACTGACACCCATACAGGTGCCTGCGGAACCTTTCCACAGACTTATTATAGACTGTGTTGGTCCTTTACCTCGGACCAGTTCTGGCAACGCCTATATACTAACCATCCTGTGTCCTACCACCAGATTCCCCATAGCAGTTCCAGTAAAGAACATTACGGCTGCTACTGTGGTGAAACACTTATTGAAGATCTTCACCCAGTATGGATTTCCAAGGAAGGTTCAGAGTGACTGTGGCACCAACTTCACCAGTGATCTCTTCAAGAGGACACTGGAAGAGTTCAACATCACACAGGTATTGTCCAGCCCCTATCATCCTGCTTCACAGGGTTCTCTTGAACGTAGTCATCAGACTATTAAAGCACTCCTAAAGAAGTTTTGCAATGAGATTGGGATAAACAACTTGACCTCATTATGTGTATTTTTAGAAGTCTTCCCAATGAGTCTCTAGGAGTATCTCCTTATGAGATGCTCTACGGACGTAAGTGACGTACTCCTCTCAAAGCTTTTAAAGACTCTCTACGTGATGCCACCTTCAGTGAGCATCAGAATGTGCCCCAGTTTCTTCAAAACCTACAACACATTCTAGAGAGGGTGCATAACTTTGCTAAGGATAATCTATTGAAAGCCCAGGAGAGGATGAAGACTCATTACGACCAGAACAGCAAAATAAGGAAATTTAAACCGGGAGACTTCGTGTTGGCCTATTTCCCTATCCCAGGTTCTCCCTTGCAAAACAGGTTTTCAGGACCCTACCGCATCAAAGAGTGCAGAAACAACCACAACTACGTTCTAGAGACTACAGATAGGCGGCGGAAGACCCAGTTGTGCCACGTCAACCTCCTGAAGCTATATAACGGTACTCCTCCCACTGTGTTAGTAGCATATTCTACCTTTAAAGGTCCATACATCCACAGTGAGACCTTCCCTGCTTCTCCTCCCGAAAGCACTGACACTGAGTCAGCGCTTTCCAATTCGGAAATCCTAACTGATCTTCATAACAATTTACAGGACCATAATAGTGCTCCTTTGCCATATTCTAATCCTATTCTCACCTCGCCAGATATCACGAAGCCTTTCATCCTCCATGTCGACGCCAGTGGTACCGGCATCGGGGGTGACCTAATGCAACAACGAGGCGAGGAGAATCTACCTGTTAGCGACCACAGCTACAAGGAACTACAGCACAATCGACAGGGAGCTACTCATCGTCCTGAGAGTAGGGACGCTACTCATCGTTGGTAGGGACGCGAGTCTTATTTTCCTCGGCGTCACCCCTTTTATATGAAAGGAACCGTCGGAAATGCATCCGAGGTGCCGTGTGGTTTGTCGCAGCACTTCAAACAATACCTGAAAAGTGCTCGGTCTACCACCATCTACACGAACCACAACACCCTACACTTCCTGCAGCAAGCCCAATTCAACAATCGACGGCTTCAACAATGGGCTTGATATCTGCAGAAATTCAACCTAGAGATCTCTACATCACGGGGTCTGACCACATCATAGCCGACGCCCTCCCCAGAATCTATGAAGTAGAGGCAGCTCCACCTATCACTCTACCACATGAAGACGTAACTTCTTCCGGAACCGCAGGCTTCGGGGGAGAGTTGTGACGATAATCTCTTTCAAGAGAGATTGAGCCTGCTCTTCCCTATATCAGTCACGTCATTCTACAAATACAAGATTCTACATTAAAGATACGTCCACCAGTAGCACAAAACGTTTTGACCAGGAAGCAAAGCGTACCTTGCACCACCCGTCACACCGGCTCACCGCCCGTCGTCAACGAGCTAACTACCCATTCTCCGCCTGCTTGCGCCTGATTGGCTGGTGTATCGCCGACAGCACACCTGCACCTGCACTCACGCCCTCTACCTGAGTCGATGTCTGGGCCAGCTCAAGCCGTCCTCCTCAGAATATTCCTGTGCTCTTAGAAGTTGACATCTCTCTCTGTTATACTAAGCCCTGGCAGTCGTATACTAAGGGAAGTGGCAGCTATAGCCAATATTCTCAGCACCTGTTTATTATTGCATTGCACATTATTTTATTGTAGAGTAAATTTTCATATCTAGTAATTATTCATGTTTTGTTTGTTGACTTGTTTTGAATTTTACGTAAGCCAAGGGATTGTCTTTGTTCATATCTTGTTTTCGAAAGTAATTAAAATTTCATTGTTTATATTTTGTGTGTTGTGTGTCTTCCCATTACCTTACCACAGACAAACAGGCAAGCAGTCTCTTTTTTTTTGTAAGTGTGACCAGGCATTGACACCTGCCATTGGAGGACTGCCGAACATCAACATTCCAACACTTTACCGTCACAGTACTATCACCTAGTACGTAAATTCATATTATCGTACTATCGTAATAGTATTTGGGTGTGGGAAATTTCCAACATAACTCCGAGGGCGAGAGAACACCGGTCGCAGTTCATGCTTTAGTACTGACATACCTGATTATCTCCCCCGAAGATATAAATTCATTTCATATTAGTAAGTTAGTACATTAGAATGTACATGACGGATGTCCCGTATCTGTGAAACAGGTATGAAAAATGAGTCATTAGTCTGTCATCATGGGGAACATCAGTTAAAAATTTTAAAGTATTAAATATTATGTCATCTAAGATCAAGGAGTCTCTCAGATCTACAGCAAGATCGGTGGGTAGGGTCGCAATGACTTGTAACGGTTACTTACTCACTGAACTATTCCTGCAGACTCATGAAATTATCTCAACCTCAGATGACTATTCTCTGCATTTATGCAGAATTAAAGTACTGTTTAAGTTTTTTGAGTTTACATTGTTGCGCTACAATCCTTGAGGGATGAGTACTAGTATTTGTGGAGATATTTTCTTCTGGAACCTTACTTAGGTTCATATTTGGTGAACCTTCCTGTTCGGTTAATTCCAGAGGAACTGATTTCTCTAAAGTTTTTAGGGTGATCGTGCCTTCACACTGGACCCTAACTATTCTTAGTACTTCGTGGTGATCTGGGTGTACAACAACAATTTTGCCTATAGGCCATTCTGACCTTGTCCGGCGCTGTCCACTAAAACCAGGATCACCTGGTTTTAAACGGATTTTATAATAGGCGCTGATAGCTCCATAATGGTATTCTCTCAGAGCAGTTAGATACTCACGATTCCACACTTCATTCCACCTGCCTATCACTCTGGAAAGATGTTTATAAGTTTCCACCAAGTTGTTCCTTCCGACATATGATGGGTCTTCCGGATCCTAATCTTATAGAGATATTAGAGGACTAAAAAGACTACCATTTATCAGATGAGAGGGAACTCAGAGGTTCTCTGTGTGAGAAATCATCTGAGAGATAGTTAAGTGGTCTGTTGTTGACTAGTGCTGCTATTTTAGTGACAATGGTTTGGAGTTCGGTAAGGCTAATTTTTTGATGATGTAGGGCTTTTCTTAAGCATCGTTTCACAGTGTCTACAATTCGTTCATAGAATCCCTCTTGCCACGGGGCTCTAGGAGGTATAAATTTCCAGTGGCACTGTCTTTGTTTTAAGACTGCTCGTACCTCTAGATGATTCTATATCTTCCTTAGGCAGGCTTCTCTTGCCACAAAATTGGATCCATTTTCCGAAATCATCAATTTGGGGCAGGATCGACGTGCCATAAACCTTCAAAAGGCTTGTAGGAAGGCTTCTGCTCTCATGTCAGAAGTGACTTCTAAATGTACACCTCTTGTAGTGGCGCTCGTAAAAAGGACATATATAGGCTTTCACCGGAATTTAATCCGAAGTGCCTGTTAAAATAAGGGCTCCTGTGTAATCTACCCCAGTGGTCTCAAAGGGACGAAGGTATACGACTCGTTCTCTAAGTAACGGTGGAGGTCCTAGATAATGACACTCCCAAGCATCATACCTCTGGCAGATCACACAAAATTTGATTTTTGATTTGACAGTTTGACGACGCTGGGGAAGCCAAAGCTTCTGCCTTAAATCAGTGAGAGTGTCTAACACTCCCCCCATGTAAAGTGACATATTCATGACAATGTAATACTATTAATTTACTAATGATGTGGCGACGAAGAAGAAGGATAGGATTCTTTACTTCTAAATCGACTTCTGCATGTTGTAATCGTCCTCCATATCACAAAATGTTATTATTGTCTGAGTCAAACCATATGTCTAAATATCTTACCAATTTGTCAGGGAGATTCTCATAATTTCTCCCATACGTTTCCATCTGTGTTTGTTTGATCCAATATTTCATCAGACTAGGGAATTGGTATTTGATTCCTATCATGTTAAGAAATCCGAACACTATCTGAGTAATCCCTAGTAATTTATCTAAACTTGAATAATGATTAGGATCAATAGCCAAAGATCGAGGGGGTTCTGGGGCCTCAGTGGAAGAAGTGATTTTTTTTTTTTACATGCAAGTATGCGAATAAATACAATAAAATCAAACAGAACAAACAGAGCACAAAAGTACAAAATGACAAAACACCGGCCGAAAGAGCCGACCACAAAACACAGTAATAAATACAAACACAGGGGAATACAGTACAGAAACAACAACAACAATACAACACAAGACACCCAAACCCGCACCCAACAACCCAAACACCAGAACATAATTAAACAGATCAAGCCTAAAGGCACCGCAACCACACACTGAGAGGCACCAATACAAAATGATAATATACAACAATAAATAAAATATAAATATACGACAAAAAAAAAACGAAAGCATAATCGCAATACATAATACATAGATGAGAACAAACCCAGGCTGGGCCACGCTAACAGTCTGCAGGGCACTCAACACTACCCAAACAAGTGCACAATCAGTACGTAGGCCGCCAAGACGTCCACGGCCCTGGCTGCACAGAAGAAGAATGTGACGGCTGACGAGACGGTAACACCTCCACCGATACCGCAGGAGATACAGAAGAGACGGCTGGAGACGGAAGAGGCGACAAGATCGCCGGTGACGAAACAGGAAACGAGGAAGGAGGCACGGACCCCCCAGAGCGAGTAGCCTTTTTCAACACCACCACTAGGTCACCATGCTCACCACGAACCTCAGCAGGGGGAAACCACCCCCACAAAGAAACGGAACCATCCGACGCAGGCGACGCACCCGAATCAGGATCCGCAGACACCACACCAGAAGGGGAGGCCGAAACACCGGCACCGGCATCTGCAGGCAAATGCACCTCAGCCACCACCGAAGAGTGCAACATAACCGGTGCCATCCCGCCGTCGCCGGAAGATCCACAATCGTCGAAATCACCGACGTCAGCCCATGCAGAAGAAGAACGCCGGGAATGCTTAGGCTCTGGCTGCACATCATCAGAACTGAAGGCTGACTGAGAGACACACGCACCACAAGCCAGGCGGACCGACGCTCGTCGTAGAACTGCAGCATCCTCAACCACATGGGATACCAGGCCAGGCACAAGAAGAGGCGCCGTATCCACCCCCAGCACTCAGGACAGAAGGCGAGGGTGCAGGGACAGGGACAGACGCAGCAGATGAACTTGAAGACGGGGGATCCAAGCATAAGGCAGTCGGAAGAACCACAGGAACTCCAGGGACACCAGCCGGAGCAGGACAATCACCAGGTGTCGACACAACCTCCGGAGGAGAGGCGACCACAGCAGGAGGAGCAACAGTCGACACAGGGGGCACATCTGCGGCCGAAGAGACGTCCACATTCACATCCACCGATGCCTCCTCCACAGGAAGCGGCGGGAAATCCTCCTCACTGAAGAGGTTCATGGGCACAACGGCAGATGCAGAACACCAAAAAGCCCAAAGCATAAGGCCCAAAAGGCCACAACGATAATATGTCGAAGGCTGGCGAACGTAAAACACCCAAACGTGGTATCCCATGAGTTTCACAGAGACTGAATGTCTACCCTGAGATACATGCCCAGGGTGCGAATGTTCGTCTGCACACCCTTGAGCGGACTTGAAGATATTATGTGCAACCGCACACTAACAACAGCGCCCTACTGGCCGAATTACTGCCGTAGCAGACCCTCCGGAAACTCCAAGGGCGCCCCATGAACACTGACATAAGTGAGGGCACCACTCCGATCAGAGAGGGCTGGGGGGGGGGGTAGTGATATTGGTCACTATGACTTGTGGCTTTTGTTTAGGCCACTGACCACTGATCAACCACTGGGGTTCCTTAAACCACATTTCGGTTTTAACTACTTGCCTTAGTGTCAATCCTCGTGAACGATAGTCAGCGGGGTTATCCTTTGTAGGAACATATCTCAATTTATACTAAGCTGACAACTCTCTAATCTCCCTAACTCGGTTACTGACATAGGGAGTTTTGTTGTGATTGTTTTTTACCCATTGTAAGATTGCCTCATCGTCTGACCACACTACTATCTCAGAGAAGTTAATGTAGTTTAGTGTCTTGGTCAGGTAATGAGCCAATCGGACACCTACTAACAAAGCCGTTAAATCCATTTGTGGTTAAGACCTCTTCTTTAGCAGGGCCACTCTGGCCATAGAAGTAAGTAAAATTGATTGCTCTGAGTTCATTAAGTAGGCTACCGTGCCATACGCCTTGCCTGAGGCGTCACAAAACACATGAAAGTTTATGGGTTGTTTTAGCCTATAGCATTATGAGGAAATTTAAGGGTACTGAGAATATTTAAATCTGCTGCCATTTATCTTGCAAGTCACTAGGCAACGGATCGTCCCAACCCATTTTTGTTTGTCGCACTCCTGTATGAGCAGTTTGCCTTTAATCAAAATGAGGCTAATTATGTCTAAAGGGTCATATTACAACCCGTTTTCGCACTTTCGTATAGTCAATATTGACTTATTAAATACGTGCATATGTGACATACTAAACATACTAGTTTACCTTGAAAAGCTTCATAGAAAACATCGACCTTACATAACTTTCTTAGTATGTTAAGATAAGCATCTTATTGCTTCGTAATTACAATTATTACTTAACCTATACCTATAATAGGTCAAGTAATTACAATTATTACTTAACCTATACCTATAATAGGTTAAGTAATTACAATTGTTACTTAACCTATACCTATAATAGGTTAAGTAATAATTGTAATTACGAAGCAATAAGATGCTTATCTTAACATACTAAGAAGATTAGGTAAGGTAGGTGTTTTCTATGAAGCTTTTCAAGGTAAACTAGTATGTCACATATGTACGTATTTAATAAGTAAATATTGACTGTAAGAAAGTGCGAGAACGGGTTGCAAATGATTTACTAGCAATGGATAATAACTTCCTCATAGTTAAAGAAGAATTAGTGTTTTCTGATTTAAGGACACTGATCTAATATTTAGCTCATCATCAGAAGTATTCCATTTCTTACCAAGGACTTTCAAAATATGGGGTACTTGGTACCCTGGAAATTCATTTACTATTTTCTGATTTAATTGTTCATCATTGGAAGCCTACGACTGTAGAGGCATATTAGCTCCCAGTAATTTGTGATTAGCCTCATGATATATTTCAATTAATTTTGATTTATCACTTGTAGTTCCCTGGAAATTGTCTACATATGAATTATTGCTAATTTCGGTCTTGTGAGGACTGTCAGATTTCTTCAAATGTGTATTCAATGTTGCTTAAAGCAGAAACGGAGAAGAGGTAGCCCCAAATACGACTGATGCAAATTTGTAAATTACTATTTCACTATGTGGATCATTGGGATCCTTTACCCAGAGGAACTTTGTGAAATTTTGCCGAAATTTTTGCAGACCTACTCTAAGGAAACCCTTACTTATATCGGCCGTATAGGCATAGGTTCCAAGGCGAAACTGTAACAATACGTCATTGAGTCTTTGTCTGACTCGGGCCAGTTTGTAGGTAATTGTTTAGTGAGACACTATTTGCTTTCACTTTGGCACTACAGTTGAATACAATTCTGATGGTGTAGTAATTGAATCTTTCAATAAGGCGTGGTGAGGCAAGTAACGTCCCTGATTAGAGTTATCATTTTCAACAACTTCAATAAACTTGTTGTCAAGTTGTTGTTCTATTAAGTTATGATACAGCTGTAATTTATCAGGTTGCTTATTCAATTGAGCTACCTGGGATTATACCCAAGTGATTTACTGGTAATTGTGGATGATTTAATTTTCATTGCAATTTAACCCAGTATTGATTATCTTTGTAAATAACTCAGTTAAGGTATTGTTGATAAGTTCAAGTGTCATCTGGACTTGGTTGCTCAGGGACGATGCATAAAGTATCTAGATCCCAAAATTTATGTACAGGGGGATCAGAGGTATCTTCAGTCAAGTCTCTGAACTTGAGTAGTGACTGTTCTAAGCCTAGTCACGCAACTATAATCGAGTTGACTTCGTTGACTATATACTGATGAGGAATTCTTCTGAGGTAGCACCGGTCCAGTAGGCAATTTGTCTCCAGCTGATAGCAACAGATTCATTCCCTGTTGCTTGGTGCATCCAGTGATAAAAATTTATAGAAATAATCATCTGCCCCCTACCAATATACCGACATCGGTGAGGTGGTCAGATTTTATTTTATGATTAGTCATCTTAACTCCTTTACCTTTCAGAAGTTTGTCTGTGTTCTCTAGACCATAAACATACAGGTCAGATGGGATCTTATCAATAATAATAGCCTGTACTGGGCTAGCATAGCCTCCAAGAAGTACTAAAACTCTCACAACATTATAATCGCGAGGTCTGGTGTGTTAAAAATCCGGAAATGTTTAACTTTGCTTGATGCAAGGGTTTGAGCTTTAACTGATCGTCTAATTGTTGATTAATGAATGTTTTCTTGACAAAAAGACCACGTGTGGTGATCCTAGATTTCTTATTAGTTAACCGTAGCTATAGGTAACGTTGTAATATTATCTTATTTAGTAGCAAGTACATTACCTTAATGATATACCTTGCAGTATTGTACAGTGGTGAAGGTACTCGGTTCCACTTGAAGTTTTGATGACCTGGTTCGTGTTACTCCATACAGTGTTGAGTGATGTTGGCCATTATGGCACTTGTTGCACACATGCAAGACAACCGTACAAGTGCTATGATCATGTGATCCCATGCATCATTTACAACGACATAACTCTTTGAGACGTTTAATACTCGCAGTACGATCTTTGTATGCACTACATCTAAATGTTATATGTTCTCCTTGGCAGAACAAACAGCTCCATCCTGCAGTAGTAGTAGTCTTAGGACGCACATTAACTAAAGGTTCAGAGGGATTTACTGTATAGGTACCTACATTGCTACCCTTCCTTCTTGAAGTGGGGGGGTAGTTGATTTAGATTTATTATTTGTTGGACCTAACTTGGGAAAATTTTGTGTGTACTGATTTATCAGTAATAGGTTGCTTTGGTTCAGATTTTATCTTATCATGATAAATCACTGCCTGGTAACAGTGATTCTCAGTTTCTCGAAAATCTGGTCAAGGTAAAGGATCTCTGAAGAACAATGGAAAGGACATTCTGAAGCTGATACATTTACCTTTGTACCTAACGCTTTCACAGTGGAATCTACTTCCAACCTAAAGTCTTGAAGAAAGTCTGGTCGACCACTAGGTGGACTTATATCCTCTAATTTGTAAAAAAGATTAGCTACACTTAATTCCTTGTTACAGTAATTAGCTTCCAACAGTTGTATAGCTATATCATAGTTATTGTCTTCAAGGGACAAATTAGCTATAACCTTCTAAGCTTCCCCTTTGTGGAGACTTTGAAGGTAAGAAAATTTAGTTACTTTATTTATGGATATTTTATAATGTATAGGAGCATTAAGGGGGCATAACTTCGTTTCTTATAAGTTGTTTAATGTCAGCCAATATTTTTTGACTAGTTGTATATGAAAAGGGCTGCAATTGTTCCAAGTTTCAGTATTGCAGCCTAAATATAAATGGGAATTTTTTTCAACGAATTTTACACATTTTCAAATCGAAAGTACCATCATAAGTTTCAAATTAAATCATTTCTATGACCCTTTTCTATTACATTAGCATATAATAAAAGGATCTGTTTCAGCAGATTTTTTAAAATATGTTTAGTTTTACTAATACAAATAGTCAAAGTTCCATAAAAAATTATGCAAATATATCATGGTTCATTACTATTATAAAATCAATAAATGAACTTAGGAAAAAAAGCTTGAAACATATATGTAGAAACATCAACTCTACATATAAGATGTACGTTTCATGCAAATTGAATAAAAAATGAAAGAGTTATAGGACGTTTATGTTACTTGAAAATAAATAAGTAAAAAATAATATCTATGGTGCTTCCATCTGTGGCTGAGGTTGACATCAACCAATTTCCTCCAAAATTGGCACCCTTACAATAGGCGTACGTGCAGTCAGGTGTATAAATTTAATGGAAATCGTCCGATAAACAAATAAAAAAAAAAAAAAAAAAAATAAACAAAAACAAAAAAAATGATTATTTTTTAACTAAATTCTTTTGGATAAAACTAAAATATTTGTATTATATGATATTAAAAATATTAATAAAAATAAAAAACAATAGCATATAATAAAAATATTAAAAATATTTTTATTATATGCTATTGTGATACCTGAGAGTCATAGACATGATTTCAGTTGACACTTGTTTATGATGTTAATTTTTGACCATTTTGGAAATTTATTGACACGTAATTCAATATTTTTTTCTCCCTTCTTATTTATGCTACGATGCTGAGACTTGGACCAGATGAAACCTTTTTCATATACAACTCGTCGAAAAAGTTTGAATGAAATTGAACTAGTTTTCATTTATTACATATTTTTGCATTATGCCACCTTAAATGAAGTCCAAAGGTATCCCAATTTTCTTCATCCAGTCCAGCAAAGGTGGGCAAATCGAAAGCAGGTAAACGATGCCTCTGCTTGAGCTGTACTGTGTTGAGATCCTGTTATGTTAGGTGTTACTTTATGTGTATTTAATACATTAAGTAGAAGATTGAATTTATCTTGAGTATCATCTTCATACTGAGATGTTTCTACTATGATCTGGTCTATTTCATCAGGATCAGTGTCACTACTGTTCACCACACTGACATATGACTCAAACATAGTCTTAACTTGTTCAAATTTGCGATCAGCGACACTTAAAGATATTTCTAGTTGATTACAGTCAACTGGCGAGGCTTTAAATAAGTTCTCTGACATATTGAGCAATCTCGTGAGAAGACCTTTAAGGCCTCTTCAATCAGGAATCTCTTAAATTTTTCTGAAGTAGCCATGTTGGCTTAATTTCAAGCCTTGTAGGGCTTGTAAAGTTGTTATTTATATAACTCCTAATATGTAATTTTCTTGGTTAGACTATGTGATCCTACCTCACGTAGAGGTTAGCTTCCTACCTAAACATGACATATATAAGATTTGAGTGATACTTTGGTATCACTACGGTAGCACCTAGGGCTAGTCCATCTCTTTCACCTTCGGTTGGTAGTGACATCTAGTAACACTCAAAGATGAACTAAAAAAAAATGTATAATGAAATATAAGTACACAATTCATGTAAAGAGTGAATCCCACCCTGCTTAGGGTCTGCAAATATTAAATGTTGATTAACTAGTACTGTCTGATACAGTACTAATCTAGTAATAATTCTTATTAACGATAATAGCTAATAATGGGTTAGGCTAGAGCTGTACGTGATTCAGTATAATTCCAGTCTAAGAAATCCTACCCTATGTGGGTTGGCATATGAAACAGGAATAATAATGTGCAAATTGTTTTAGCAGTGCAATTTTTGGGATTTTGTAGTTTTTTGTTTCGATAGAATATGGTTATAGAGAATATATGGTTATAGAAAATACATATAGAACATTGAAATATATACAAGTTAATGTTGGCTTTCTTCCTACAATCTCCTGTAATGATTAATTGTTTTAATTAATTTGTTGGCCACATGTGTTCTAGACTCGTGACAAGTATTCTCCGTCTGGAGCAAGGTTTTCACAAAATGGTCTAGCAGAAAAATGTATGTAGGTAGCTTCCAAACTCACCCTTCTTCTTAGCCGAAAATTTATATATTACTGCACATTTGTAAAATTCTGGACTTACTTCCCAATGATTGCTACTTATTGGTTGGCGAGATTCCACTAAAATAAAGACAACTGTACAGTTATTTTCCTTAAAGAAATTGATTATGTTTCTAAGATTATTAATTATTTCGGATGGGAGTCGAGTTAGATGTATATCATTGCCACCAAGACATATGATTGTTAGATTGTATGGCCAGTCTAATGCTGATGTTAACACAGGGTTATTATTAAATTGTGAGCTGTTGCTCCAGGAGACCTAAATATTCTTTGATTGAGACACCAATCAAACATGGCTTCTCCTCTAGTCAAGTCTCTTCCAACTGCTCTGCACGCCACCTAATGCAGGGTGGTGTAAACGTGGAATATAATTTACAATATTTTATTTTCATTTCTTATTTGATGGAAACATTGCCGACGTTTATTTACGTCATAATAACGTACTCTAGGTAACAATAGACGATTTTCCGCTATGTTTATCATTGAACCTAAGTGACGTTAGATAAATTACATATATATACGTAGGTGATATCCAGTTCATTAGACTTGTTTACTGGATCAGCTGATCATTGCTGTGGAAACTTTACGGATAAACAGTGATATAATTTAGTAAAATTTACTAAATTTAATTAAATCAATTGCCAATCTGTATTCCTTAATAAATTAAACAAGGTTAGACTGGGTTCAGTTCGATTAATATATACACATAGTTTATTCTCACAGAAGCCGAAGAGCTCATGCAATACCCGTATCTATATTAGTGAAAATTTGACTGTACTATGCTACGGGTTAGTAGAGTTAGTTAATTTAATTTCCTAGCACAATAAATTCATGTTATTGTACTATCACCTAGTACATAAATTCATATTATCGTATATCGTAATAGTATTTGGGTGTGGGAAATTTCCAACATAACTCCGAGGGCGAGAGAACACCGGTCGCACTTCATGCTTTAGTACTGACATACCTGATTACCTCCCCAGAAGATATAAATTAATTTCATATTAGTAAGTTAGTACATTAGAATGTACATGACGGATGTCCCGTATCTGTGAAACAGGTATGAAAAATGAGTCATTAGTCTGTCATCATGGGGAACATCAGTTAAAGATTTTAAAGTATTAAATACTATGTCATCTAAGATCAAGGAGTCTCTCAGATCTACAGCAAGATCGGTGGGTAGGGTCGCAATGACTTGTAACGGTTACTTACTCACTGAACTATTCCTGCAGACTCATGAAATCATCTCAACCTCAGATGACTATTCTATGCATTTATGCAGAATTAAAGTACTGTTTAAGTTTTTTGAGTTTACATTGTTGCGCTGCAATCCTTGAGGGATGAGTACTAGTATTTGTAGATATATTTTCTTCTGGTTCCTAACTTAGGTTCATATTTGGTGAACTTTCCTGGTCGGATAATTCCAGAGGAACTGATTTCTCTAAAGTTTTTAGGGTGATTGTGCATTCACACTGGACCCTAACTATTCTTAGTACTCCGTGGTGATCTGGGTGTTGTTACGGTGCCCTCTCCTATTTCTTTCGTTTGCCGGCTTAAAGAGTCATATCAGCTATCCCTACTGATTCTCTGAGGTACAGGGAGTCTATTGATATATGTGGCGACCAGACCGGCTGCCAGTTAAGGGAAGGAAGTAGTTGTAAGGGGAAATTGGTGCCCTGTTATAAAATGAAAGAGTATCCCCTAATGCAGATATGACCTTTTGGAAGGGACACTAGCCGATCGCGGATTGGCCGACTTAGGTCGCGGGCGACCAATCAGGGCCCGCCGTGACGTCACCGAGTGCCCCGGGCGGTGCCAACGTCAGAGTTGACCTGCCCTTGGAAGCGAGAGGACGCACCTCGGTCAGCTCTCAAGGATTTAAGGCTCTACAAGCCTTTCGTAGTGGATTAGTGCTGGCTATCGCAGCCCATCTGATGTATTGGAGACCCCGCGCTTCTGGGAAGCAAAAAGGAACCAAGTTTATTGAGCAAAAGAGTGCCAAACTTGGAAAATATTCGGCGACGATGCTGGGCGGCGACGCTGGACGTTGAGGGCCTGGAAAGGTGTGGTGGGCAAGCCTAGCTGTGACCGGGTCACATCCACTGAGGGTCTTGGAAGGACGACACTATTCCTAGGACAAGGAGCAACGCCTTGTGGAAGGGGCGAGTGTGGGAAAATAGTGATTAGCTCAGCGCCTATCGATGAACCAGGATTGGGGTAGCTGAATCTCAGGGATTGGAACGGCGACGACGCGAAGGCTCCACGACACCTGAGGACCTGTGGAACGTTCCTGGATCGTCAGGGATCGACTCGGGAAGCGTGGGAACCTCACACCATCGAGGGACAGGCGTCGTGAGCCAGGAATGTAAGGTAGATCATTTTCCCTCCCATTACCCCTTGTGTGAGTAGGCTAGTTAGGCCACAATATTTACTTATGTATGTGGCAATAGGACATTAATACTTTAGTAGTAGAATAGGCTGCAAGGCAGCTTGTGTCCAGGACTGTCAGAGAGGACAGTGTATATGGAAAGCAGGACAGTGAAGAAGAGGCGCCGACGTGGTGAAGAGGCCCTCCTGTGAGAGAGTGTGGGACTCCTGTCTTTCTGCCCAGTTGAAGGAGTGTTGGAGGTCGTGGAAGAAGAGGCTGACGATCTCCAGACTTATTATTCTTATTCTCATATTCATGTATTACTTGTGATTGTATGTGTGTTCATGTAATTTCCGTCAGTAAATTCACACATTTTATCACTGTGTTTAAGTGTGCCTCCATTAAAATATTTCTCTATGAGCATACACGAAGGTTATCATAGTACCTCCTAGGGAACACTACGTTCTCTATAGAAGTTCTTATTGCCTGGAGAGTGGTGAAGACAGCACAGACTTACATAAAAGTGTACCCTTAGCCATCCGATCAGTATCAGTGCCTGAATGGTGGCAACTATTAACGTAGTGGCTAGAGAGAGGTAAAGCCACACAGACCTTCCTGGGAGAGTACCCTGGGCCAACAGTCTAGTAGCAGATCTATGGGAGTAGCAATCTTCTGGCTACAAACAATATATAATACACCCACTGAACTGCATCGCTGGGGTGCAGATATAATAACCCAGCTGGCGACCTTGTTTAGAAGAAGATAGAGAAGACAGGCGGGAAAAGACTTCCTGCAACCTTTTTGTCTGGCAGGCAGGACTCAGGGAGGTTATGGTTATGAGGTAAGCCTGAGTCTTCCTTCACTCCTTCACGGGTCTAGGCCGGAACTGTTAACAGCAGTTTCCCCGTGTTTGACTGAAGGGCTTCCAGGGTGAATCAGTGGCACCCCCCTTTTGTGGTGGAAGCAAAGACCTGCTCAGGTGGGCATTGTTGGTCTCCTCCTGTGGGACCAAGGAGACTCCGGTGAATCCCGGGAGTCGGAGGGGCTGAGTATTCGGCCTTTTGAGCCCCTAGCAGCTGAGTGCTAGCAGAGCCCCGGCCCACCCCCACGTGACAGAGAACTGGCGACCTTGCCAGGATTCGAACCCCGGCAGCCAAGTACTGGGAACTTCGCAAGGAAGCGTGGATCAAGCTACAGTGTGGCCCAAGTTTCAAGACAAGTGTGGCCAGGGTACTAATACGGTGTGGCCAGTGAATTCAGTGGTACTGTTACTCAACCAGCTAAGGGACTGAAACGGTGAAATTAGTGCCTACTAACTTGTCTGTGCTGTCGTGTATGCTCAATGATATAGAGATGGAGGATGACAAAGTAAGGAAATTTATTGACACAAGGGACGAGAGAATTTTGGAGGAGTGTACCAAGGCCCAGCTCCAACAAGTGGCAAACCACTTTGGGATCAGGTTGAGGACGACTAAGGTAGCGGAGCGAAGGATAGAGATCATGGCACAGCTCACAGCTCGAGAGGAGGCGACGGGAGAGGAGCCATCTCAAGAGGGGCCAGTCCCAAGGAGAGCCGTCGCAAGGTGAACCGTCCCGACTAGAGCCACCCCAAGCGCCTACCAGTGTGGAGAGAATTCACAGTGAACATGGGAGCAGTGGAAGGTCCAGCTGTAGTAGGAGGAGCCTGCAACTGGAAGCCCAGCTGCGACGAGAGGAGAGAGAAGCACGGCTGCAGCTGCAACGAGAGGAACGTGCAGCGAGAGGAACGTGCAGCTGAGCTGCAGCGAGAGGAACGTACAGCTGAGCTGCAACGAGAGGAGCGAGAAACTGAGCTGCAACGAAAGGAGCGAGAAGCTCGGCTGCAGCGAGAAGAAGGAGAGAGACAACTGCGACTGGAGGAGATAAAGGCAAAGAAAGAAGTCGAATTGCGTCGCGTTGAGCGTGGTCTGCCCTCACTACCTGCACGGCGGGATGACCTCAAGGTAAGGGAACGTGACTTACCTACGTTCGAACCACAAGAAGCTGAGGCGTTCTTCGAACACTTTGAACAGATAGCAACTCTGAAGGAGTGGCCGGAAGATGATTGGGCTGCTCTGGTCCAGGGCAGGTTGACTGGTGAGGCCCGGGAAGCCTACAACATGCTGGACCTAGAGGAGTGTACTAGTTACGACGCGATTAAGAATGCGGTGCTCCACTTATTCCGGCTGACTCCGGAGATGTACCGGAAGCGGTTCAGAGAGTGTACAAGAGCGTCGGGGAAGTCTTACGCCGAGACCGCCAGGGATATGGAGCGGAAATTCCTACGATGGTTGAAGGCGGAGGAAGCGGAGTCGGCGGATGATATCAAACGACTGATAGTGATGGAAAGGTTTATGTCAGTGCTCCATCCTGAGCTGCGAGTAAGGGTGAGAGAAGCAGGTATTAAGGACCTGAAGGCTGCAGCGGACCGAGCCGACATGCTGGAGGAGGCACTACATCTCAGGAGGGAGGGGCCGCCCAGACACTCGCCTTACCCCGGGTCGGGAGGGAACCTTAGGAGTTCAGGAGGAGCGAGGATGGGTGGGGACTCTCCCAAGAGTAGTGTACCCAATGAGGTAACCCAGTTCAAGAGCTCAAGGGACGCAGGGAGGAAGCCCCAAGCTGTGAGCAGTGGACCTAGCTCGAGAGCAGGAGCGGCAGTCCCGGACACGACGACAGGGAGTCCAAGGAGGACCCATGGAACGTCTGCAAGTGGAACTGCCAGGGGGACTAGCGAGTGGTCACCCAGGGGAGGTGGCCGATGCTACAACTGTGGTGTGAGAGGACATTATGCCCGCGAGTGTGAGGAGCACCAAAGGAATATAGGACTAATGTTGGAAGAGGAGAGAGTGTTTGTTCACACCCCATATTATAGTGGACCCAACGTGAATGGTTGGGAAATGAAGTTGGGTGAACATCCCTTCGTTTTCGGGGCCAACGTGAAGTTTGGAAAGTCAGACCCAGTGGAGGTTGCCGTTCTTCGAGATATGGGTGCTGACATAAGTATGGTAACCAGGAGTATTCTCCCCAAGGAATTTAATGATTCACCTGTGGGAGTGGTGAGGATACGCAGTGTGGGGGAGGAATACAGGTTGCCACTTCACGAAGTACAGCTGATTGCCGACTGCGGAGTCGAGAATGCTATAGTAGCTGTAGCCCCTAAGTTACCCCTAGAGCATGTACAGATGGTGCTGGGTAATGACCTCGGAGGAGGCAGGATACAACCCGATTGGGCCAGGAGTGCCTATGTTTCAAGCAGCGGTACAACCCTGCCAGGTGAGGTATCGGTCGCTCCAAATAATAGTGAGGAAGCCGACTTCGCCAGGGGAAACGTCACCAGAGACGACGATAACGAGGGCGAGAGTGCAGAGAGGTCGTCGGAGGTCGTGGAAAACCCCGACGAGGACCTCCGAATAAGCCTGATGATGCGTGTGGAGGAGTGGCGAGGAGCAGCTGTACAAACGCCTGGGGCGGTGAAGAGGCTGCAGACCGCACTCCCTCCACACAGAAACGTGAATAAAGTAAGCTCAGTGGATGGGCGAACGGCAGTGAGGGGCAGATTGGAGGAGCCACGACGCAGTGCACCCTATGCCGGCCAGATGAATAGTGGTAGGTGTAAGATGAATTACCGTGGTGAGGTGAGCCACAGGGAGGTGGATGAGCCCAACCACGAACCGAAGAAGACGTCTACAGGGAAGAGAATCTCATGGAGGAGTGAAGATGTTCGTCGGGAACGAAGGAGCGATTGGTATAGGAAAGGCAATACGAAGAAAGCAGGGAATAGGTACACCCAGGGTAGGCACCAGCTTAACCAGAGGGGCATTGGGCCATCGCAAAAGCCTAGTGTGGAAGAGAGGAAGCTGCTGGATGGAGTACAGGTGACAAGTGCCACTGTGAGGAGACAATGCACCTATGGGAGAAGAGGAACCGAGAAGAGAAAAAATTGGCGAAGAGTAGCTCGTGAGAGGAAACGTGGAGTACCTGTAGGACGCAGTGGAAGTGCAAGACTATCTCGGAGTGCACGACGCGGTGGAGGCACTGCATGCCCTGAATCTTACAGTGGTAACGAGCCGTTGGAGTACACTCGTAGCCACGGAGAGAGGATTTCTTGTAGGTGTTCAGGGAACACCCATCACACCCGGTCCTATGCGAGGTGGAGATATAATGAGGCAAGTGACTGGCAAGGTGGTACCAGCCACGTCACCAACTGGAGGAGTGACACTTCAGGAACGGAGGGAGCAAGAGTATAAGTTGCCCTCTTGAGTGCTGCTCATCCGATATGACTTATTTTAAGGGGAGGGGTATGTTACGGTACCCTCTCCTATTTCTTTCGTTTGCCGGCTTAAGAGTCATATCAGCTCTCCCTACTGATTGTCTGAGGTTCAGGGAGTCTATTGATATATGTGGCGACCAGACCGGCTGCCAGTTAAGGGAAGGAAGTTACATTATAAGTTGTAAGTAAGGGCAAATTGGCGCCCTGTTATGAAATGAAAGAGTATCCCCTAATGCAGATATGACCTTTTGGAAGGGACACTAGCCGATTGCGGATTGGCCGACTTAGGTCGTGGGCGACCAATCAGGGCCCGCCGTGACGTCACCGAGTGCCCCGGGCGGCGCCAACGTCAGAGTTGACCTGCCCTTGGAAGCGAGAGGACGCACCTCGGTCAGCTCTCAAGGATTTGAGGCTCTACAAGCCTTTCGTAGTGGATTAGTGCTGGCTATCGCAGCCCATCTGATGTATTGGAGACCCCGCGCTTCTGGGAAGCAAAAAGGAAGCAAGTTTATTGAGCAAAAGAGTGCCAAATTTGGAAAATATTCGGCGACGACGCTGGGCGGCGACGCTGGACGTTGAGGGCCTGGAAAGGTGTAGCGGGCAAGCCTAGCTGTGACCGGGTCACATCCACTGAGGGTCTTGGAAGGACGACACCGTTCCTAGGACAAGGAGCAACGCGTTGTGGAAGGGGCAAATGTGGGAAAATAGTGATTAGCTCAGCGCCTATCGATGAACCAGGATTGGGGTAGCTGAATCTCAGGGATTGGAACGGCGACGACGCGAAGGCTCCACGACACCTGAGGACCTGTGGAACGTTCCTGGATCGTCAAGCATCGACTCAGGAAGCGTGGGAACCTCACACCATCGAGGGACAGGCAGCGTGAGCCAGGAATGTAAGGTAGATCATTTTCCCTCCCATTACCCCTTGTGTGAGTAGGCTAGTTAGACCACAATATTTACTTATTTATGTGGCAACAGGACATTAATACTTTAGTAGTAGAATAGGCTGCAAGGCAGCTTGTGTCCAGGACTGTCAGAGAGGACAGTGTATATGGATGGCAGGACAGTGAAGAAGAGGCGCCGACGTGGTGAATAGGCCCTCCTGTGAGAGAGTGTGGGACTCCTGTCTTTCTGCCCAGTTGAAGGAGTGTTGGAGGTCGTGGAAGAAGAGGCTGACGATCTCCAGACTTATTATTCTTATTCTCATATTCATGTATTACTTGTGATTGTATGTGTGTTCATGTAATTTCCGTCAGTAAATTCACACATTTTATCACTGTGTTTAAGTGTGCCTCCATTAAAATATTTCTCTATGAGAATACACGAAGGTTATCATAGTACCTCCTAGGGAACACTACGTTCTCTATAGAAGTTCTTATTGCCTGGAGAGTGGTGAAGACAGCACAGACTTACATAAAAGTGTACCCTTAGCCATCCGATCAGTATCAGTGCCTGAAAGGTGGCAACTATTAACATAGTGGCTAGAGAGAGGTAAAGCCACACAGACCTTCCTGGGAGAGTACCCTGAGCCAACAGTCTAGTAGCAGATCTATGGGAGTAGCAATCTTTTGGCTACAAACAATATATAATACACCCACTGAACTGCCTCGCTGGGGTGCAGATATAATAACCCAGCTGGCGACCTTGTTTAGAAGAAGATAGAGAAGACAGGCGGGAAAGGACTTCCTGCAACCTTTTTGTCTGGCAGGCAGGACTCAGGGAGGTTATGGTTATGAGGTAAGCCTGAGTCTTCCTTCACTCCTTCACGGTTCTAGGCCAGAACTGTTAACAGCAGTTTCCCTGTGTTTGACTGAAGGGCTTCCAGGGTGAATCAGTGGCACCCCCTTTTTGTGGTGGAAGCAAAGACCTGCTCAGGTGGGCATTGTTGGTCTCCTCCTGTGGGACCAAGGAGACTCCGGTGAATCCCGGGATTCGGAGGGGCTGAGTATTCGGCCTTTTGAGCCCCTAGCAGCTGGGTGCTAGCAGAGCCCCGGCCCACCCCCACGTGACAGTGTACAACAACAATTTTGCCTATAGGTCATTCTGACTAGGGTTTAGTATTTGGATGTGAGAAATTTCCAAGAAATTGAGTACTACAATGATCACAATAAACAGAAGGAACGACTAATTGTGAACTCCAATGGCCACAATAATCAAAGGGAACGTCTCATGGTGCACTACAATTGTCACAATAAGTAGAGTGAACAACTAATTGTGTTCTACGATGGTCACAATATGCAAAACAGCTAATGGCGTATTACAATGGACTCAATAAGCAGAAGGAACGACTAATGGAGTAGTACAATGGTCACAATAATTAGAGTGAACCACTAATGGTGTACTACAATGATCATAATAAAGGGAGGGACGACTAATGGTGTCCTGCTTGATGGGGTTCTGGGAGTTCTTCTACTCCCAAAGCCCGGCCCGATGCAAGCAGAGGGAACGACTAATGGAGTACTTCAATGGTCACAATAAGGAGAGTAAACTACGAATGGTGTACTCCAATTGTCACAATAAGCAGAGGGAACGACTAATGTTGTACTACAATGGTCACAATAAGCAGAGGGAACAACTAATGGTGTACTATAGTGAGATTTTTTTCTTTGACTATTACTTGATCAAAAGAATTATTTTCCTACTTGCTATACCCGGCCACAGCAACCTTCCTCCTGTCTCCCAGTCCTCCCTCTCATCCCCTCGATCTCCCAATTATTCCCCACTCCCCCATCCTCTCGTCCTCCCAACCATTCCTCCCCCTCCCCCATCCCTTTGTCTTCCCCACCATCCCCAATTCCACTGTCCCCTCGTCATCCTAACCATTCCCTTCTCCCCCGTTCCCTTGTCCTCCCATACATCCCCCCACTCCCCTGTCTCCTTGTCCTCCTCACCATTATTCATTCCCATGTCCCCTTGTCCCCACATTCCCCAATGCCTCAGTCACCTCATCCTCTCTCCCCTTCCCCACTTCCTGGTTTGATGCATTCTCAAATGATCTGATGTTCCCATCAGAAAATTGGGAACATTAAATGATCTGATGTTCCCCTTCACTGAAATATAAAAAAAGTTAAAAAAACGAAATGAAATAAATGAAAAAAAAATTCTTACGAAATAAATGGTATGTAAACAATATTTGTTGCTCTTATGTCCAAAAGATGGGGCTGATTAAAAAAAAACATGTTTTTCCTGTCACAGGTGAGGCATGTATATAGCATGTATATAAAAAAATGCGCGTGTTCAAATGCAATGTTGTCAAAATTGCAAAGCATTTGGTAAAGAGTTTTCGACGATTTCCCTCACATGAAAAACACTGTTTGTCAAAAAAGAACGTTTTTCCTCATCACAGATGTCACACAAACATAGTATGTATATAAAAACCCGCTCAGATGCGAATTGAATGTTGTGTAAAAATTTCCAAGCAATCGGCGAAGAACTTTCTGAGATTAGCGATATGGAACAAATGAACATTTACATTTTTATTTATATAGATTGATGTTACGTTAATGTAACTACCTAGCATGGGAGGCAGACCTCAAACAGAAAGAACTACATACAAGCATATATTTAACTTAGAGCCTGAGACCATAGGAAAAAGCGGAAGCAAACCACCAGGCTTTCACCACACGGGTGAAACCTGTCCACTTAGGTCGTTGGCTCCTTCTAGTGATAATTACCAATGAAGGGTAACCAACGGGTCCTCTCTTCCAATTTCTTGAAGTGTAGTGCTATGAATTGGACTCTAGCTTTCAGGAACAGACTTAATTTACACATAAACAGGCAAGGCGTTGCAGAAGAGGAAAAGTGAGACAATAATGTGGCGTGATTGAACTAAACGACCGTTTCCTAGAATAACAAATTTATTCAACAAAAAAAAGAACTACTTCAGCAACGAGTTAACATTATTTTACTGTCTTACCCAGTGGCACATTTAAGAACAGCTATTCAACAGCCTGGTGGACCCACAGGATGCTTCCCGTTGTCGCTGACTGAATAATGACACTAATTGAACAGAGTGATAAGTTGCGCTCTAGCAGCCGTGAGGCGCAGACGTGTCGCCTGGCCTCTCTGGTAGTTGGAGTGTTTGCCGCTTTCGTCGGCAGGGGATGTGGGTGTCTCTACCCTCCCTGCTGTTCCCTCTTGGTTGGTGTAGATATGGCATGTTTGCGATGGGTGGCCATCTTCCCACTGTTGTAAGGGTAAACTCCGTGAGATTGGAGTTTACTGGACGTGCGGGTACCCTGTAGTGGAGTTTGGCATGTGTGACATGGTCCATATCCCGGTAATGGACATCTACAGTGTTGAGCTGGTAACTGCTCACCGTGTTGTTATCAAGTTTGTGGGAGAAGCGGTGTACCGTGACTTTCTCCAGAGGTACGAGGGATGTACCTTGCAGCTGCAGGATGGCACCGGATCTGTGTCTATTATGGATTGTAGTGGTGCTATGACATATGTGAGTGTCCATGGGGCCCCATGGAGTTTCCAGAGACCCTCCTCCGGCGTTTCTTCCAGCGGTTTGGTGCCGTTGTTAGTGTGCGGATGCACATGCTGTCTTCTGGCAAGTTTATGCATCCCTAGGGTATGAATGGACCAACATTCATACCCTAGGGATGCGCCTGAGGTCAGACATTCCATCTTCTGTCTGGCTTTTAGGGTACTACGTACGGGTGTACTATGCCCGACAACCACACACATGTTTTTGTTGTGGCCTGTTGGGGCATCAGTCTGCCAGGTGCCCTGAGGCTGCGACTGCTCCCGTGAACATGTTCAAGGAAGAGAATTTCCCGCCGGTCCCTGTGGAGGAGGACTCCGGGGGTGAGGAGGTGGACGTCCCGATCGCTACTGAGGCTCTCCTCCCTGCGTCTCCGAGTACGCCTCCAGATGTTGTAGACCCTCCTCCGGGTGTTGCGGGTATGTCAGAGGTTCTGCTTGCTCTGGTCGCTGTTCCGGCTGCTCCTGAGGGTCTACCGGTTGATCTCTTTGCGTCGTTGGCGCCCTCCGCTTCCTCGTCTCCTGCTACTGCGCATGGCCCAGCGCCCACGACTTGTGTCCCAACTGTGATGGGTGGAGGGGTGGCGAATGCGCCTCTTGCTGTGTGCGGCCCAGTTCCCCGTTTGGTTGAAGCGACTGCCGTCTTGCGTCGGTCCACCTGGCTTGTGGGGCAAGTGTTTCTGGGTCCGCCTCCGGCTTTGATGATGTACGGCCGGAGCCCCAGCGTTCCTGTCTCTCTTCTGCTCCATGGGCTGATGTTGGCGAGTTCGATGACTGTGGATCTTCCAGCAACAGCAGGGTGGCTCCGGTTGCGTTGCAATCTACGGTGGTAGCGGAGGTGCATTTGCTTGCGGATGCCAGTGCCGGTGTTTCGGCTTCCCATTCTGGTGGGATGTTTGCAGGTCCTGATTCGGGTGCGTCGCCTGTGTCGGATGGTTCCAGTTCTTCGTTGGGGGTGGTTCCCCCTGTTGAAGTTCGTGATGAGCGTAGTGACCTGGTGGTGGTCTTGAATAAGGCTGCTCGCTTTGGGGAGTCCGTGCCCCCTTCCTCGCTCCCTGTTTCGTCGGCGGCGGTCTTGTCGCCTCCTCCATCTCAAGTTGTCTTTTCTGTAGCTCCTGCCGTACCGATGGAGGTGTTACCATCAAGTCAACCGTCACCTTCTTCTCCTGTGCGTTCGGCGGCATGGCCGTCGCGGCGGCCTATGTAGCTTCTTCGGTGTCTTCTGCTTCCAAGGAGGGGGTGTTTCGTGCTCCCCAGCCTCGTTATGCGACTTGGGTCAGTGAACTTCGAAAGTGGCCGTTTCCGCCTGATTTGGTGTTTCCTAAGTTTATGCAGGCCCCACAGCGGGAGGTAGATCGACTTCCTACTGACATGGAATATTTGATTTGGGAGGCCTATAAGAACAGGTATCCTTGGGATAAGTTCCCTGAGAAGTATGCTCCTGGCTCTGGGAGTTAGGTTCATGCCCCGTGATTCCTTTGTTTGGCTGTATGTTGTGGGTTGTTTTCCATTTGTGTGCATGGTTGTGGGGTACGGGTTGTGTGTGTGTGTGGGTGGGGCGGGTTTGTTTTCCCGGTTCTGGCATGCTCCGGTGTTTGTTATGTATTATGTATTGCGTATATGTTTTCTGCATTGCCAGTATGCTGTCCTTTCGTTTCTATTGAGTATTTGTAATTTCCTTTAGTGTTGTATTTCTTATCATTTTGTCTTGGTGCCTCTCCGTGTGTGGTTACAGTGCCGGTAGCCTTGTTTTGTATGAGTATGTTCTAGTGTTGGGTTATTGGGTGCGGGTTTGGGTACCGCATGTTGTATTGATGTCGTTTCTTAACTGTATTCCCGTGTTTGTATGTATTGTTGTTTTTGTGGTCGGCCCTTTAGGCCGATGTTTTGTGGTTGAATACCTTTGTTCTTTTGTACTTTGTGAGTTTGTGATTTGACATTTTGTGTTTTATGCTCTGTTTTGTTCTAGTTTTCTTTTATTGATTTTATTGTATTTATTGTATTTCTTCTCATGCTTGCATGTAAAAGAAAAAAAAAGGAACAGAGTGGTGACCACTGGTGACGCAAGTGTGCAATCAATATACGTCACAACCCTCACAGTGAACAAATACTATAATCACAAAACTTGAATGGCACTCGCCTCCCTCCCAGCGAGGTACCAAGTAACTGCACGGATGACCCCCTATAAAATCTTCCGTTAACACTTGTCTCTCAAGACACAAACAATAATAAAAGCTACACTAATTGAATTTAAACAATTACGTTAATCAACCATCCACAACGGTCAGCAACAATTCAATTTTCGTTAACACACTCTTGTTTCAACGACACTCAAATGGGAACAATAACTCGTAAGCCTATTAATTACATGACACTTGAGACGTCAAGCATTCGGTGAGTAATTCCCAATTAATTACTGTCACACCGACAGCCTATTAATTCAGACGAATATTGATAGACATTGCTGTTACCCAACTGACAGGTCCTTTCGGTCTTACGGCAAGATTACCTTAACGAGGGTTCTACTACTCTACTTACACAAGGCTACACAACTTTAATTCTCACGCAATCCTTCACAGTACACAACGCATTACACCAAAGACACAACTGTCTACAGTTCGCAGAGCACGGTACAACACGGTACAACATTTGCCGCCCACGGCACTTGCAAAACACTTCCCCCAATAAATTATAACACTAATAATTCACGGCCCTAACACAACACAACAGTATAACAAAGCGCTGGCCAAAATATAATATAAAATTATTAATTAACCAAGGGAAATTTCCCGTTACCACTCCACTGCTGAAACGGAAACACTCTGCAAGGAATTTACATACATGGCACAAATAGAAAAATGGAAACAAATAGATCACTTTCCTCCACCCTTGGAGATACAGTAATTGTGCCATGTATGTACTACCTTGGAGATACAGTATTTGTGCCATGTATGTACTAATCACTTCCACACAACTGAATGTGTCTCTAATTGTGTCCTCTTACACACGTCTACCCTCACAGTAGGGGCCCACTCCTCAACTTGAATGACGTTGAACAGGTGTAACTCACACGTTTTCAATTTCCATCACCTCACCAGGTGTTTAAAGGGACAATGGCAAGACAGAACACTGGATGCGAAACCAGCTTCAGAGTTTAACACACCAAAAACACAAAACAGGTACTTACTCCAATTTCACCGGCCGGCCTCATACACACACACACACACACATAAGAAAACCCCCCACTTCCTGCTGCTGTAGGTGGTGAAGTAGGCGTCTCCCCTACTTCGTACACGAGGTCGGCAGGACCACGGGGTGGGTGGACCACGGTGTCCTCACACACGGACTAGGATGGTGGTGGCAGGTACTCTCGCTCTGGCCTAGGGTAGGCAAGGAGAACGAGACACGGCGGCGGCTGGTATACACACACAGCTTGGATGGTACTACGCCCTCAGCCCGGCGCAGTATCGTCAAGGTATGGCGCTACACGGCGCAGCATGTAAAAATGACAGAGTCCTTCATTGTTCACTGGTAATTCCTCGGAATTACGAATTTAAGGTTTCCAACACAACACTGAAACCTTCACAAGATCATCTCTCCCAGGTACCTTGTAGCTAAGGCATGCTAGAAGACGGATGTCGCTACCACACATAGACCAACAGCCTCCACAGTCCAGTTTACTCTGAGTGGTGTTCCATAATCACGTGGCCTGAGTAACAATCACTCTAAGTTCACACTCGTTAGCTTTATCGCTGTTTCCCTTTCCACGATGCCAGATTCTTACTTTCCATGGTCTCGGGATTGTGGCACGACTATCGAGAGTGACTTTAAGTCGTTGCAGGCGGTATTTCGGGTGCTTGGCCTAGCACGAAAAGTCACGTCCTCCTCAAGCAGCCGACACTTGTAAGAATGCCCTTTGGTGCCAAGAGAGGGCCCACTAGCGACCCCGGGTACTCTCAGACTCTTCGACCAATCACCGCGAAGCATTACCAAGGCCCAGAAGCCTCGGTCTATCATGCTCCTTCGAGGCGACGCTATGCCCCCTGTCACGAAGGGATCACGTGAGCAGTAGGGTCTACCTACAACCGTTAAACCACCAAACCCCCTCACTACACTTGAACTGGTACAAAATTCAACAGAAATCAACTCCCTATTGTAACTTTTCCCACAGACTGGATACAGCAATCACAATAGCATCACTGACGAGCACTCGACGAGGGCTTTCTACAGACACCTCAAACGGCTATGAACGAGTTGTATTTCGCAATCTGGCTCTACGGTGCACATGCACCTGTGCACACGGACTGTGCACACCGGACTTGTGCACCCATTCATTGCACAAGGGAGCTGGAGAATTCATCTCCTGACATCATTTCTCCTGACAACTACAATGGTCACAATAAGCAGAGGGAGCAACTAATGGTGTACTACAGTAGTAGACATCCTTCAGTCTCGGGAGACTATGGAGATGCGCTCTCGTTGTCAATCCCGGTGCAGCGCCTGGTGTGCCTGATGAGGCCAATCCAAGAATGGCAGTCTATCCCACACTGAGCACTATCGAAATCTGATTTTGGTCTGTCTTCCTTGCTACTGGCTACCCTTCTCTGTCTCTTCGCTTCCGATTTCTTGGCAAGTGACTCCTTGAACTTGAAGATCTCTCTCTGAACCGACTGTCCCCAGGTTGAACGGTCTGCGGTCAGTGTTTGCCACGTAGCAAGATCGACGTCCAAGGTTTTCAGGTCCCTCTTGCATATGTCTTTGTACCATAGCTGGGGTTTGCCTGTTGGACGCTTTCCCTGCGTCAGCTCTCCATACAGGAGAGCCTTGGGGATCCTGCTGTCGCCCATTCGCACCACGTGCCCGAGCCAGAACATTCGTCTCTGCTTCAGCATTGTGTACATGCTGGTGATTCAAGCTCTCCCCAAGACGCTGTTGTTTGTCACCTTGTCCTGCCAGGCGATGTCCAAGATGTGTTGGAGGCAGCGCATGTGGTAGGCATTCAGCTGTCTTTCATGACGAGCGCGGAGTGTCCATGACTCACTGCAATATAGGACAGTGCTCAGGACACAGGCTCTGTAAATCTGGATCTTTGTATACTCAGCTTATTGTTGGCCCAAACTCTCTTTGTCAATCGTGACATGGAAGTAGATGCCTTACCTATACGTTTGTTGAGCTCCGTATCAAGAGAGAGGGACTCAGAGATTCCCAGGTACCTGGAGCCCAGGTACAAGAAGTCGTGAACGACTTCCAGTTTGCAATCGGAGATGCCGATGTCAGGTGGGGAGTCCACTCCTTGCCCAATGACCTGTGTTTTCTTCAGGCTCATGGTGAGTCCGAAAGCCTGACAGGTCTCGCTGAAGCGGGTCATGAGCCGTTGGAGGTCTTCGGCTAACTAGGCGATGACTGTTGCGTCATCAGCAAAAAGGAAGTCGCGCAGACACTTCACCTAAATTTTTGTCTTGGCTCTCAGCCTGGCGAAGTTAAAGAGCTTTCCATCCGACTGATCCGGAGGTAGATGCCTTCCATGGTAGATCCGAAGGCGAGCTGCAGCATGACTGCGAAGAAAATTTCGAATAGGTTTGGAACCAGGACGCAACCCTGACTCCACTTTGGATGTCGAAGGCGTCTGATGTTAAGCCGTCAAAGACCACGGTGCCCTTCATGTTCTCGTGGAAAGATCTAATGATGCTGAGGAGCTTGTGTGGGCATTCGATCTTGCGGAGGATCTTGAACAGGCCATCCCTGTTCAATGATCTACAATGAGGTAGATCAATGATCACACAATGATCACAATAAACAGAAGGAACGACTAAAGGTGTACTACAATGCTCACGAAAAACAGAAGAAATGACTAAGTGTGTAGTACAATGGTCACAATAAGCAGCGTAAACGACAATTGGTGTACTATAATGGTCACAATAGAGAAGGAAGACTAACCATGGTGACAAGTGTCGTTCATAGCTTCACTTCCACATTAATCCTTCACAAAATCTTGGTTGATCAATATTAAGTGTATAATACAATGGTAAAAATAGTACAATTTGTACTACCTCGCATACAGAGATCCAAGGTCGTTAATCCAGCCGCCAAACTCCCTGTTTATGAATGAAAAGCGATTTATACACGACTCACAACTGATACCGTCCGAAAACATCTGGAACAAGTGCTTCGCTCACGTCCTCTGTTCGAACCACAGTTCTATAAATAGCCCGTCCTCCAAACAAAGACCCAAAACTGATTCCATCCACCCGCCAAACCCCTGTTTATGAATGAAAACGGTTTATGTACAACCCGTCCTCGACTCAAGTCCACTACATTCAGCGGTCGACCCCACAGACGCATTCATAAATTTTAACATGCTGTTCATTCAAAACGGGAATTTTCTCAAGTATAAATTAATATTATAATATATTGGCATATTGTGTATATATAGGCATAGGATAGGTTAGGTCAGGTGTTTAGGTTCTGTTGGCGATTATTTGCATTTGTAGTACGTGGGTGAAGCATTTATAGCGTTGTGATTCGAACAAAATTCGTCAGTAAAGCACTTGTTCCAGATATGTTCGAACGTCAGCAGTTGTGAGTCGTGTGTAAAGCGCTTTTCATTCATAAACAGGGGGTTTGGCGGGTGCATGGAATAACTTTTGGATCTTTGTTTGGAGGACGGGCTGCAACCCGTCCTCGACTCAAGTCCATTACATTCAGCGGTCGACCCCACAGACGCATTCATAAATTTTAACATGCTGTTCATTCAAAACGGGAATTTTCTCAAGTATAAATTAATATTATAATATATTGGCATATTGTGTATATATAGGCATAGGATAGGTTAGGTCAGGTGTTTAGGTTCTGTCGACGATTATTTGTATTTGTAGTACGTGGGTGAAACATTTATAGCGTTGTGATTCGAACAAAATTCGTCAGTGAAGCACTTGTTCCTAATATGTTCGAACGTCAGCAGTTGTGAGTCGTGTGTAAACCGCTTTTCATTCATAAACAGGGGGTTTGGCAGGTGCATGGAATCACTTTTGGATCTTTGTTTGGAGGACGGGCTGGATTCGATCAAAATTCATTAATGAAGCACTTGTTCTGGAAGTGTTCAAACGAAATCAGTTTGACTGGTGTATAACAGCCCGTCCTCCAAACAAAGATCTGTTGATTCCATGCACCCGCCAAACCCCCTGTTTATGAATGAAAAGCGCTTTACACACGACTCGCAACTGCTGACGTTCGAACATATCTGGAACAAGTGCTTCACTGACGAATTTTGTTCGAATCACAACGCTATAAATGCTTCACCCACGTACTACAAATGCAAATAATCGCCAACAGAACCTAAACACCTGACCTAACCTATCCTATGCCTATATATACACAATATGCCAATATATTATAATATTAATTTATACTTGAGAAAATTCCCGTTTTGAATGAACAGCATGTTAAAATTTATGAATCGTCTGTGGGGTCGACCGCTGAATGTAATGGACTTGAGTCGAGGACGGGTTGTCGAATCACAACGCTGTAAATGCTTCACCAACGTACTACAAATACAAATAATCGCTAACAGAACTTAAACACCTAACCTAACCTAACCTATACCTATATATGCACAATATGCTAATATATTATAATATTAATATATATATATATATGAGAAATTTCCTGTTTTAAATGAACAGCATGTTAAAATTTATGAATGCGTCGGTGGGTCGACCGTTGGATGGAATGGACCGCTAGATTTTTTTTTTTTTTATTTTTTATTTTTACATGCAGAGCATGCAAATTAAATACAATAAAAAAATACAGAATACATAAAGGAAAACAATAGACCAACGGCCAGAAGGGCCGACAGCCGAGCACAACAAAACAGCATAGCACAACAAAACACATATACAAGAAAAACATGAAAAATACAGCATACATCAAAACATAAAACAGAATACAATGGCAATCCAGCAATCACAGTACAAAACAACACCTCCAAAAAACAAAACATACAACAAGAGGCAACAGGTAAAGCAACAGAAAATCAATACATTAACGCCCCGTAACAAAAGGCGAGGCCAATTACAATAAAAAAGCAGGCACAAACACAAGTCACTAAACACCGGCCTGAAGGGCCAACATCAAAAACACAAGAAAACAAAATAAAAATAAAACACACAGCAAGCACACAGACTACGAAAAGATCTCATACTTGTCCGGCCACTCTTCCGCCGGGAAGCGAATACAGTACGCTTCCCAAAGTAACATAATGTCCTCCGAAACATGGTCACTATTGAGCGTACGAGGATCGGGCATTAACTCTGGCACACCCACAATAAAACACTTAGCCCGACGAATCCAGATGGTAGAAGGGCACCACGGAGCAGGACGCACACGGTCAACAATTTCAAAATGCAACGGATGGTCAGCATCCATCGCCACTCCGGAGGCCAAGATGAGAGGGAGAGGCTCCTTCCCAAGAGGCCGGGCAATGGGCAGCACACTGGGAGCCTCCTCAGCTGCCTCACAGGGCTCCTCGGCAACCACTGAACGTTGCACCTGCCGGGACCCCCCACGCTTGGCATCCTTTTTCAGCACCAGCTTGATGCCTCGGCTCGCACCAGGATCCACACCATCCACGCCCGTAGGAGCAACCACCTCCCACTGCGGAGAACCTTCTGCAGGAGAAAGAACAGGAGGTAAATTAGACGCACAATCATCGTCAACAGCCGACACATGGACATCAGCCACCACCAGCGTCGTAGAGCACGAGGCACCTGGAACCGCCACACCATCTCCCGAAGCTCCACCCGCGTCGTAGTCCTCCATATCAGCCCAAGCAGTAGAAGAGCGCCTAGAACGCTTGGGCACTGGCCGCACATCCTCACAGCCGGAGGCGGACCCAGAACCACGGCCCTCACGAACCGGGCGAACCAACGCCCGTCGCAGTACTTCAGCAGCCTCAACCACATGGGGAACCGGGCCGCACACAACAGGATGCTCCGCAGCACCCCCAACATCCAACACAGCCGGAACACCTGGCGAGGGCGCAGAACCAGGCGCAGCAGCAGGAGTCGAGGAAGACGCAGACTCACTCGGCTGAGGGGCAACAAGCACCGGGGGCATGTCGGGTGACGCAGGAGGGGTCGCATCAGCAGCGACTGGGACCTGCTCCACTTCATCTCCAGAATCCACGCCCTGAGGGAGCGGCGGGAAATCCTCCTCCCGGAATAAGTTAACGGGCGCAGCAGGTGTCTCAGAGCACCCGGCAGCCTGATGCCCCAACTGGCCACACCGGAAACAAGTACGGGGCTGCCGGGCATAGTACACCCGAACGTAGTAGCCCAGCAGCCGGACAGAAGATGGGATATCCGACCGCAGGCGCATACCTAATGTACGGACGTTCGTCTGCTTCCCAGCATACTTCCCCGAGGACAGCTTGTTCACCCGCACACTGATGACTGCACCATACCTCCCGAAGAAGCGCCGGAGAAGGTTTTCAGGGAACTCCAGGGGCGCACCGTGCACACTGACATATGTCAGGGCACCACTTCGGTCCGAGATCGTAACGGAGCCGGCGCCATCCGGCAACTGCAATGAACGCCCCTCGTTCCGCCGGAGGAAGTCCCGATACTCCTCCTCCCCCACGAACTTGACAATCACCCGGTGGGCCGTAACAAGCTCAACGCCATACACAGCTTCCACCGGGACACGAAGCATGTCACACATAACTAACTCAACGGCCGGATAACCAGCCTTACACGTGAATTCCAGTCCCACGGAATTTACCCTCAACACAGGAGGAATAGCCAGGCCCCCCATGGCAAAACGGCCACGTCAGCACGCAGCCAGGCAGGCAACAACACTGGACAGGGAGGGTAAGAGACCCCCACACCCCCTGCCGGCGAAAAAACTGCAACCTCCCCAAACTGCCGGAGTGTTCAGACGACACGTCTTCACCCTACGGCTGCTCAGGTGGAACTCCCATGGACCGCTAGATGAAATCATTTTATTAAAGGCAAGTAGTTCAGGTGGTGTGGTCTTCTGGTGGAAATTTTGTGGATCAAACTTACAATTTAACTTAAACCTAATTACAGAAATGTGCAGAGATGTTAAAGTGAATTATAGTAGGACATACACGTCTTGTCTAGATGTTAAAGTGCATTATAGCAGGACATACACGTGTGCCCTAGATGTTAAAGTGTATTATAGCAGGACATTCACGTGATCCCTAGATGTTAGAGTGTATTATAGCAGGACATTCACGTGTTCCCTAGATGTTAGAGTGTATTATAGCAGGACATTCACGTGTTCCCTAGATGTTAGAGTGTATTATAGCAGGACATACACGTGTTGCCATGATTTTAATGTGTGTTATAGCAGGACATACACGTGTTTCCATAACGTTAAAGTGTATTACAGCAGGACATACACGTGTTGCCGTGATGTTAGTGTATTTTAGAAGGACACACACGTGTTCCCTGTAACTTGGGAACACATAAACATTCATAACACAAGAGGTCTGTCAGATGTCCATGAGGGCTCAGCTTTACATAACTATGTTAGTGAGACCAATCATACAATTATATGAGGTAAATGATGCATAATTTATCCCTAACACTGTTTGTTGCTTCAAACGGATAATATTAATATCAACTTTTATAAACAATAATTCAAATTCTAATATCTCCTGAGGGCAGTGATTACCAGATTTAGCGAGCGATTATGTAACAAGGAGGTTACATAACCTATTGCTTAGGTAGTTAACCTATTGCTTACACCTCCCCCCCACCCTGGACACCTGACTTTACGCCATAGAAGAAGCCGTAATCCTCCAACCCCTCCTCACACTAGGCTGGTTAATGCAGCGGCCGTCCTCACACAAGGAATAGTAAAGCAGCGGCCGTCCTCACACTAGACTGGCTAAAGCAGCGGCCGTCCACACACTAGGCTGGTTAAAGCAGCGGCCGTCCGCACACTAGGCTGGTTAAAGCAGCGGCCGTAATTCCCCAGAAGCATTCATAATTTTAATATACTGTGTATTAAAATTAGGTTTGTTCTCATATATATATTAACATTATAAAACATTAAAATTCTATGAATAGTTAGAAGTAGGTCAGGTTAGGTGTTCAGGTTCTGTTGGCGATTATTTATATTTGAAGTATGTGGGTCAAGCATTTATAGAATTGTGGTTCGAACAGAGGACGTGAGCGAAACACTTGTTCCGGAAGTGTTCGAACGGCATCAGTGTAAAACGGAGGGCTCACAGTGGGACCAGTGTGAATGTGAGTGTGAACCAGGTACTCACGTTGGGGCTAGTGTGAGGGTGAGTGTGAACCACGTACTCATGGTGGGACCAGTGTGAGGGTGAGTGTGAACCAGGTACTCATGGTGGGACTAGTGTGAATGTGAGTGTGAACCAGGTACTCACGGTGGAACCAGTGTGAGGGTGAGTGTGAACCAGGTACTCACGGTGGGACCAGTGTGAGGGTGAGTGTGAACCAGGTACTCACGGTGGGACCAGTGTGAAGGTGAGTGTGAACCAGATACTCACGGTGGGGCCTGTGTGAAGGTGTGTTTGAACCAGGAAGCTGTGAGTGTGAACTCTGGGAGCGGTTTGTCGGGTGAAGGATCTGCTCCTGTGATGACCACAACCTGAGAAGAACAATCGAATTATTGTCGACATAAGAATAAAAATTTACAATTATTTGTAAACAGATTTTGTTTTCAAAATTATTGTTTACAGCACCAGCCTTTACCCTGACTAGTTTACAGCACCAACCTTCACCCTGAAATAGTTTACAGCACCAAATCTCACCATGACATAGTTTACAGCACCAGCCTTCACCCTGACAAAGTTTACCGCTCCAGCCTTCACTCTGACATAGTTTACAGCACCAGCCTTCACCCTGACACAGTTTACAGCACCAACCTTCACCCTGACATAGTTTACAGAACCAACCTTAACCCTGACATAGTTTAAAGCACATACCTTCACTCTGACATAGTTTACACCTCCAGCCTTAAATCTGACATAGTTTACAGCTCCAGCCTTCACCCTGATATAGTTTACAGCACCAGCGCTCACCCTGACATAGTTTAAAGCACCAACCTTCACCCTGACATTGTTTACAGCACCAGCCTTCACCCTGCCATAGTTTACAGCACCTGCCTTCACTCTGACATAGTTTCCAGCACCAACCTTCACCCTGACATTGTTTACAGCACCAACCTTCACTCTGACATAGTTTACAGCAACAACCGTCACCCTGACATAGTTTACAGAACCAATATTCACCCTGACGTAGTTTAAAAATCCAGCCTTCACTCTGACATAGTTTAAAGCCCCAGGATTCACCCTGACATAGTTTACAGCACCAACCTTCACCCTGACATAGTTTACAGCACCAACCTTCACTCTGACATAGTTTACAGCTCCAGCCTTCACCCTGACATAGTTTACAGCACCAACTTTCATCCTGACATTGTTTACCGCTCCAGCCTTCAATCTGACATAGTTTAAAGCACCAGCCTTCACTCTGACATAGTTTACAGCATGACCCTCGCCCGACCTAGTTTACAGCACCAGCCTTCACCCTGACACTTTTTACAGCACCAACCTTCACCCTGACATAGTACAGATTACAGCACCATACTTCACTCTGACATAGTTTACACCTCCAGCCTTCACCCTGATATAGTTTACAGCACCAGCCCTCACCCTGACATAGTTTACAGCACCAGCCTTCACTCTTACATAGTTTACAGCACCAAATTATACCCTGACATAGTTTACTGCATCAACCTTCACCCTGACACAGTTTACCGCTCCAGCCTTCACCCTGACATAGTTTACAGCTCCAACCTTCACTCTGACATAGTTTATAGCACGACCCTCGACTGACCTAGTTTACAGCACCAGCCTTCACCCTGACATAGTTTACAGCACTAACCTTCACCCTAACATAGTTTACAGAACCAGCAATAACCCTGACATAGTTTATAGCATCAACCATCACCCTGACATAGTTTACAGCACCAGCCTTCACCCTGACATAGTTTACAGCACCAGCCTTCACCCTGACATAGTGTACAGCACATACCTTCACTCTGACATAGTTTACAGCACCAGCCTTCATCTTGACATAGTTTACAGCAGCAACCTTCACCCTGACATAGTTTACAGCACCAGCCTTCACCCTGACATAGTGTACAGCACCAGCCTTAACCCTGACATAGTTTTAAGCACATACCTTCACACTGACATAGTTTACAGAACCAACCTTCACTCTGACATAGTTTACCGCTCCAGCCTTAAATCTGACATAGTTAACAGCTCCAGCCTTCACCCTGATATAGTTTACAGCACCAGCCATCACCCTGACATAGTTTACAGCACCGGCCTTCACGCTGACATAGTTTCCAGCACCAACCTTCACTCTAACATAGTTTACAGCACCAACCTTCACCCTGACATTGTTTACAGCACCAGCCTTCACCCTGACATAGTTTACAGCACCTGCCTTCACCCTGACATAGTTTCCAGCACCAACCTTCACTCTGACATAGTTTACAGCACCAACCTTCACGCTGACATTGTTTACAGCACAAACCTTCACTCTGACATACTTTACAGCACCAGCCTTCATCCTGACATAGTTTACAGCACCAACCTTCACCCTGTCATAGTTTACAGCACCAGCCTTCACCCTGACATAGTTTACAGCACCAACCTTCACCCCTGACATAGTTTCCAGCACCAGCCGTCACTCTGACATAGTTTACATCACCAACTTTCACTCTGACATAGTTTACAGCAACAACCTTCACCCTGACGTAGTTTAATACTCCAGCCTTCACTCTGACATAGTTTACAGCCCCAAGATTCACCCTGATAAAGTTTACAGCACCAACCTTCACCCTGACATAGTTTATAGCACCAACCATCACTCTGACATAGTTTACAGCTCCAGCCTTCACTCTGACATAGTTTACATCACCAACTTTCATCCTGACATAGTTTACCGCTCCAGCCTTCATTCTGACATAGTTTACAGCACCAGCCTTCACTCTGACATAGTTTACAGCATGACCCTCGCCCGACCTAGTTTACAGCACCCGCCTTCACCCTGACATAGTTTACAGCGCCAACCTTCACCCTGACATAGTACAGATTACAGCACCATACTTCACTCTGACATGGTTTACAGCACCAAGCTTCACCCTGACATAGTACAGTTTACAGAACCATCCTTCACTCTGACATAGTTTACAGCTCCAGTCTTCACCCTGACATAGTGTACAGAACCAGCCTTCAACCTGACATTGTTTACAGCACCAACCTTCACTCTGACATAGTTTACAGCAACAACCTTCACCCTGACATAGTTTACAGAACCAATATTCACCCTGACGTAGTTTAAAAATCCAGCCTTCACTCTGACATAGTTTACAGCCCCAGGATTCACCCTGACATAGTTTACAGCACCAACCTTCACCCTGACATAGTTTACAGCACCAACCTTCACGCTGACATAGTTTACTGCTCCAGCCTTCACCCTGACATAGCTTACAGCACCAACTTTCATCCTGACATTGTTTACCGCTCCAGCCTTCAATCTGACATAGTTTAAAGCACCAGCCTTCACTCTGACATAGTTTACAGCATGACCCTCGCCCGACCTAGTTTACAGCACCAGCCTTCACCCTGACATTTTTTACAGCACCAACCTTCACCCTGACATAGTACAGATTACAGCACCATACTTCACTCTGACATAGTACAGATTACAGCACCATACTTCACTCTGACATAGTTTACAGCACCAACCTTCACCCTGACATAGTACAGTTTACAGAACCATCCTTCACTCTGACATAGTTTACAGCTCCAGTCTTCACCCTGACATAGTGTACAGAACCAGCCTTCACCCTGACATAGTTTACAGCACCAGCCTTCACCTGGACACACTTTACAGAACCAGCCTTCACTCTTACATAGTTTACAGCACCAAATTATACCCTGACATAGTTTACTGCATCAACCTTCACCCTGAGAAGTTTACAGCTTCAGCCTTCACTCTGACTAGTTTACAGAACCAGCCATCACCCTGACTAGTTTACAGCACCAACCATCGCCCTGACATAGTTAACAGCACCAACCTTCACCCTGACATAGTTTACCGCTCCAGCCTTCACCCTGACATAGTTTACAGCTCCAAACTTCACTCTGACATAGTTTAGAGCACGACCCTCGACTGACCAAGTTTACAGCACCAGCCTTCACCCTGACATAGTTTACAGCACTAACCTTCACCCTGACATAGATTACAGAACCAGCTATCACCCTGACATAGTTTACAGCATCAACCATCACCCTGACATAGTTTACAGCACCAGCCTTCACCCTGACATAGTTTACAGCACCAGCCTTCACTCTGACATAGTTTACAGCACCAGCCTTCACTCTGACATAGCATACAGCACCAGCCTTAACCCTGACATAGTTTAAAGCACATACCTTCACTCTGACATAGTTTACCGCTCCAGCCTTAAATCTGACATAGTTTACAGCTCCAGCCTTCACCCTGATATAGTTTACAGCACCAGCCCTCACCCTGACATAGTTTACAGCACCAGCCTTCACCCTGACATAGTTTATAGCACCGGCCTTCACGCTGACATAGTTTCCAGCACCAACCTTCACTCTAACATAGTTTCCAGCACCAACCTTCACTCTGACATAGTTTACAGCACCAACCTTCACCCTGACATTGTTTACAGCACAAACCTTCACTCTGACATACTTTACAGCACCAGACTTCATCCTGACATAGTTTACAGCACCAACCTTCACCCTGACATAGTTTACAGCACCAACCTTCACCCCTGACAAAGTTTCCAGCACCAGCCGTCACTCCGATATAGTTTACAGCACCATTTTTCACTCTGACATAATTTACAACAACAACCTTCACCCTGACGTAGTTTAAAACTCCAGCCTTCACTATGACATAGTTTACAGCCCCAAGATTCACCCTGACATAGTTTACAGCACCAACCTTCACTCTGACATAGTTTACAGCTCCAGCCTTCACCCTGACATAGTTTACAGCACCAATTTTCATCCTGACATAATTTACCGCTACAGACTTCAAACTGACATAGTTTACAGCACCAGCCTTCACTCTGACATAGTTTACAGAATGACCCTCGCCAGACCTAGTTTACAGCACCAGCCTTCACCCTGACATAGTTTACAGCACCAACCTTCACCCTGACATAGTACAGTTTACAGCACCATCCTTCACTCTGACATAGTGTACAGAACCAGCATTCACCCTGACATAGTTTACAGCACCAGCCTTCACCTGGACACACTTTACAGAACCAGCCTTCACTCTTTCATAGTTTACAGCACCAAATTATACCCTGACATAGTTTACTGCATCAACCTTCATCCTGAGAAGTTTACAGCTTCAGCCTTCACTCTGACTAGTTTACAGAACCAGCCATCACCCGGACTAGTTTACAGCACCAACCATCGCCCTGACATAGTTAACAGCACCAACCTTCACCCTGACATAGTTTACCGCTCCAGCCTTCACCCTGACATAGTTTACAGCTCCAACCTTCACTCTGAAATAGTTTACAGCTCGACCCTCGACTGACCTAGTTTACAGCACCAGCCTTCACCCTAACATAGTTTACAGCACCAGCCTTCACCCTGACATAGTGTACAGCACCAGCCTTCCCTCTGACATAGTTTACAGCACCAACCTTCACTCTGACATAGTTTACAGCACCAGCCTTCATCTTGACATAGTTTACAGCAGCAACCTTCACCCTGACAGTTTACAGCACCAGCCTTAACCCTGACATAGTTTAAAGCACATACCTTCACTTTGACATAGTTTACCGCTCCAGCCTTAAATCTGACATAGTTTACAGCTCCGGCCTTCACCCTGATATAGTTTACAGCACCAACCTTCACTCCGACATAGTTTACAGCACTAACCTTCACTCTGATATAGTTTACAGCACTAGCCTTCACGCTGACATAGTTTACAGCACCAACCTACACTTTGACAAAGTTTACAGCACCAGCCTTCTCTCTGACATAGTTTACAGCCCCAGGATTCACCCTGACATAGTTTACAACATCAACATTCATCTTGACATAGTTTACCGCTCCAGCCTTCACTCTGACATAGTTTACAGCTCTGGCCTTCACCCTTATATAGTTTACAGCACCAGCCTTCACTATGACGTAGTTTACTGCACAACCTTCACCCTGAAATAGTTTTCAGCACCAAACTTCACCTCTGACATAGTTTACCGCACCAGCCTTCACTCTGACATAGTTTACAGCTCAAGCCTTAACTCTGATATAGTTTACAGCACCAGCCTTCACTCTGACACAGTTTACAGCACCAGCCATCACCCTGACATAGTTTACAGCACCAACCTTCACCCTGACATAGTTTACAGCTCCAGCCTTCACTCATAATGAACATAATGAACAGCGACATAATGAACAGCGCCATCCTTTTCCTTACAAAGTTCACAGCACAAACCTTCACTATGACATAGTTTAGAGCTCCAGCTTTCACCCTGATATAGTTTACAACACCAGCCCTCACCCTGACATAGTTTACAGCACCAGCCTTCACTCTGACATAGTTTACTGTACAACCTTCACCCTTAAATAGTTTACAGCACCAAACTTCACCCGTGACATAGTTTACCGCACCAGCCTTCACTCTGACATAGTTTAAAGCTCCAGCCTTCACTCTCATAATATACAGCGCGATCCTTTTCCTTACAAAGTTTACAGCACAAACTTTCACTATGACATAGTTTACAGCTCCAAACTTAACGCTGACATAGTTTACCGCTCCAGCTTTCACCCTGATATAGTTTACAGCACCAGCCCTCACCCTGACATAGTTTACAGCACCAGCCTTCACCCTGATATAGTTTACAGCACCAGCCTTCACTCTGACATAGTTTACAGCACGACCCTCGCCCGACCTAGTTTACAGCCCCAGCCTTCAGCCTGACATAGTTTACAGCATCAAATTATACCCTGACATAGTTTACTGCATCAACCTTCACCCAGAAAAGTTTACAGCTTCAGCCTTCACTCTGACTAGTTTACAGAACCAGCCATCATTCTGACTAGTTTACAGCACCAACCATCGATCTGACATAGTTAAGAGCACCAACCTTCACTCTGACATAGTTTACCGCTCCAGCCTTCTCCCTGACATAGCTTACAGCTCCAACCTTTACTCTGACATAGTTTACAGCACGACCCTCGACTGACCTGGTTTACAGCACCATCCTTCACCCTCACATAGTTTACAGCATCAACCATCACCCTGACATAGTTTAAAGCACCAGCCTTCATCCTGACATAGTTTACAGCACTAGCCTTCACCCTGACATAGTGTACAGCACCAGCCTTCACTCTGACATAGTTTACAACACCAACCTTCACTCTGACATAGTTTACAGCACTAGCTTTCACTCTGACATAGTTTACAGCACCAATCTTCACTCTGACATAGTTTACAGCACCAGCCTTCACCCTGACATAGTTTCCAGCACCAGCCGTCACTCTGACAGAGTTTACAGCACCAACTTTCACCCTGACATAGTTTACAGCAACAATCTTCACCCTGACATAGTTTACAGAACCAATAATCACTCTGACAAAGTTTACAGCTCCAGCCTTCACCCTGACATAGTTTACAGCCCCAACAATCGCTCTGACATAATTTACAGCACCAACCTTCAATCTGACATAGTTTACAGCACTAGCCTTCACCCTGACATAGTTTACAGCACTAGCCTTCATTTTGACATAGTTTACAGCACCAACCTTCACTCTGACATAGTTTACAGCACCAGCCTTCACACTGACATAGTTTACAGCCCCAGGATTAACCCTGACATAGTTTACAGCATCAACTTTCATCGTGACATAGTTTACCGCTCCAGCCTTCACTCTGACAAAGTTTACAGCTCCAGCCTTCACTCTGACATAGTTTACAGCGCCAGCCTTCACCCTTATATAGTGTACAGCACCAGCCTTCACTCTGACATAGTTTACTGCACAACCTTCACCCTGAAATAGTTTACAGCACCAAACGTCACCCCTGACGTAGTTTACCGCACCAGCCTTCACTCTGACATAGTTTACAGCTCCAGCCTTAACTCTGACATAGTTAACAGCACCAGCCTTCACTCTGACACAGTTTACAGCACCAACTATCTCCCTGACATAGTTTACAGCACCAACCTTCACCCTGAAATAGTTTACAACTCCAGCCTTCACACTGACATAATGTACAGCGCCATCCTCTTCCTTACAAAGTTTACAGCACAAACCTTCACTATGACATAGTTTACAGCTCCAGCTTTCTCCCTGATATAGTTTACAACACCAGCCCTCAGCCTGACATAGTTTAAAGCACCAGCCTTCACTCTGACATAGTTTACTGCACAACCTTCACCCTGAAATAGTTTAGAGCACCAAACTTCACCCCTGACATAGTTTACCGCACCAGCCTTCACTCTGACATAGTTTACAGCTCCAGCCTTCACTCTGTCATAATGTACAGCGCGATCCTTTTCCTTACAAAGTTTACAGCACAAACCTTCACTATGACATAGTTTACAGCTCCAGACTTAGCTCTGACATAGTTTACAGCTCCAGCTTTCACCCTGATATAGTTTACAGCACCAGCCCTCACCCTGACATAGTTTACAGCACCAGCCTTCACCCTGACATAGTTTACAGCACCAGCCTTCACTCTGACATAGTTTACAGCACGACCCTCTCCCGACCTAGATTACAGCCCCAGCCTTCACCCTGACATAGTTTACAGCACTAACCTTCACCCTGACTTAGTTTACAGCACCAGCCTTCACCCTGACATAGTTTACAGCACCAGCCTTCACCCCGACATAGTTTAGAGCACCTGCCTACACGCTGACATAGTTTTCAGCATCTACCTTCACCATGACATAGTTTACTGCTCCAGCCTTCACCCTGACATAGTTTACAGCACCAGCTCTCACCCTGACATAGTTTACGGCACCAAGCTTCACCCTGAGTAGTTTATAGCTTCAGCTTTCACGCTGACTAGTTTACAGCACCAGCCTTTACCCTGACTAGTTTACAGCACCAACCTTCACTAGTACATAGTTAACAGCACCAGCCTTCACTCTGACCTAGTTTACAGCACCAGCTCTCACCCTGACATAGTTTACAGCACCAAGCTTCACCCTGAGTAGTTTACAGCTTCAGCCTTCACGCTGACAAGTTTACAGCACCAGCCTTCACCCTAACAAGTTTAAAGCACCAACCATGACTGACATAGTTTACAGCACCAGCCTCCACCCTGTCATAGTTTACAGCACCAGCCTTCACTCTGACATAGTTTACTGCACAACCTTCACCCTGAAATAGTTTAGAGCACCAAACTTCACCCCTGACATAGTTTACCGCACCAGCCTTCACTCTGACATAATGTACAGCGCGATCCTTTTCCTTACAAAGTTTACAGCACAAACCTTCACTATGACATAGTTTACAGCTCCAGACATACCTCTGACATAGTTTACAGCTCCAGCTTTCACCCTGATATAGTTTACAGCACCAGCCCTCACCCTGACATAGTTTACAGCACCAGCCTTCACCCTGACATAGTTTACAGCACCAGCCTTCACTCTGACATAGTTTACAGCACGACCCTCTCCCGACCTAGATTACAGCCCCAGCCTTCACCCTGACATAGTTTACAGCACTAACCTTCACCCTGACATAGTTTACAGAACCAGCATTCACCCTGACATAGTTTACCGCACCAAATTTCACCCTGACATAGTTTACAGCACCAGCCTTCACCTTGACATAGTTTACAGCAGCATCCTTCACCCTGACTTAGTTTACAGCACCAGTCTTCACCCTGACATAGTTTAGAGCACCTGCCTACACGCTGACATAGTTTTCAGCACCTACCTTCACCATGACATAGTTTACTGCTCCAGCCTTCACCCTGACATAGTTTACAGCACCAGCTCTCACCCTGACATAGTTTACGGCACCAAGCTTCACCCTGAGTAGTTTATAGCTTCAGCCTTCACGCTGAATAGTTTACAGCACCAGCCTTCACCCTGACTAGTTTACAGCACCAACCTTCACTAGGACATAGTTAACAGCACCAGCCTTCACTCTGACCTAGTTTACAGCACCAGCTCTCACCCTGACATAGCTTACAGCACCAAGCTTCACCCTGAGTAGTTTATAGCTTCAGCCTTCACGCTGACTAGTTTACAGCACCAGCCTTCACCCTAACTAGTTTAAAGCACCAACCATGACTGACATAGTTTACAGCACCAGCCTCCACCCTGTCATAGTTTACAGCACCAGCCTTCACCCTGACATAATTTACAGCTCCAGCCTAAACTCTGACATAGTTTACAGCTCCAGCTATCACCCTGACATAGTTTACAGCACCAGCCTTCACTCTGACATGGTTTACTGCACAACCTTCACCCTGAAATTGTTTACAGCACCAAACATCACCCCTGACTAGTTTACAGCACCAACCTTCACTATGACATAGTTTACAGCACCAGCCTTCACTCTGACATAGTTTACAGCACGACCCTCGCCCGACCTAGTTTACAGCACCAACTTTCACCCTGATATAGTCCTGTTTACAGCACCATCCTTCACTCTGACATAATTTACAGCTCCAGCCTTCACTCTTACATAGTTTACAGCACGACCATCGCCCGACCTAGTTTACAACACCAACTTTCACCCTGACATACTCCTGTTTACAGCACCAACCTTCACTCTGACATAGATTTCAGCTCCAGCCTTCACTCTGACATAGATTACCGCTCCAGCCTTAACCGTGACATAGCTTACAGCATCAGCCATCACCCTGACATAGTTTACAGCACCAGCCTTCACCCTGACATAGTTTAGAGCACTAACCTTCACCCTGACATAGTTTACAACACCAACCATCACTATGACATAGTTTACAGCACCAACCATCACCCTGACATAGTTTACAGCACCAGCCTTCACCCTGACATAGTTTACAGCACCAGCCTTCACCCTGACATAGTTTACAGCTCCAGCCTTCACCCTGACATAGTTTACAGCTCCAAATTATACCCTGACATAGTTTACATCACCAACCTTCACCCTGACATAGTTTACATCACCAACCTTCACCCTGAGTAGTTTATAGCCTCAGCCTTCACTATGACATAGTTTACCGCACCAGCTTTCACTCTGTCACAGTTTACAGCTCCAGCCTTAACTCTGACATAGTTTATAGCACCAGCCTTCACTTTGACACAGTTTACAGCTCCAAACATCACCCTGACATAGTTTACAGCACCAACCTTCACCCTGACATAGTTTACAGCTCCAGCCTTCACTCTGACATAGTGTACAGCACCATCCTTCACCTTACATAGTTTACATCACCAACCTTAACCCAGACATAGTTTTCAGCACATACCTTCACCCTGACATAGTTTACAGCTCCAGACGTACCTCTGACATAGTTTACAGCTCCAGCCTTCACTCTGATATAGATTACAGCACCAGCCCTCACCCTAACATAGTTTACAGCAACAGCCTTCACCCTGACATAGTTTACAGCACCAGCCTTCACTCTGAAACGTTTTACTGCACCAACCATCACCCTGACATAGTTTACAGCACCAACCTTCACCCTGACATAGCTTACAGCACTATCCTTCACCTTACATATTTACAGCACCAACCTTAACCCTGACATAGTTTTCAGCACATACCTTCACTCTAACATAGTTTACAGCTCCAGACTTAACTCTGACATAGTTTACAGCTCCGGCCTTAACCCTGATATAGTTTACAGCACCAGCCCTCACCCTGACATAGTTTACAGCACCAACCTTCACCCTGTTATTGTTTACAGCACCTGCCTTCACCCTGACATAGTTTACAGCACCAGCCTTCATCCTGACATAGTTTACAGCACCAACCTTCACCCTTACATAGTTTACAGCACCAGCCTTCACTCTGACATAGAATACAGAACCAGCCATCGGTCTGACATAGTTTACAGCCGCAGGATTCACCCTGACATAGTTTACAGCACCAACCTTCACTCTGACACAGTTTACAGTACCAAACTTCACCCTGACATAGTTTACAGCACCAACCTTCACCCTGACATAGTTTACAGCTCCAGCCTTTTCTCTGACATAGTGTACAGCACCATCATTCACCTTACCTATTTTACAGCACCAACCTTAACCGTGACATAGTTTTCAGCACATATCTTCACCCTTACATAGTTTACAGCTCCAACCTTCTCCCTGACATAGATTTGACCTCCAGCCTTCACCCTGACATAGTTTATAGCACCAACCTTCACCTTGACATAGTTTACAGCTCCAGCCTTCACCCTGCCATAGTTTACAGCACCAACCTTCACCCTAACATAGTTTACAGCACCAACCTTCACCTTGACATAGTTTACAGCTCCAGCCTTCACTCTGACATAGTTTACAGCACCAACCTTCACCCTGATTAGTTTACAGCACCAGCCTTCATCTGATAAAATTTACAGCACCAACCATCACCCTGACATAGTTTACAGCACCAACCATCACCCTGACATAGTTTACAGAACCAACCTTCACCCTTACATAGTTTACTGCTCCAACCTTCACCATAACATAGTTTACGGCACCATCCTTCACACTGACACAGTTTACAGCACCATCCTTTACCCTGATATTGTTTACAACACCATCCTTCACCCTAACGTAGTTTACAGCACCAGCCTTCACTCGACAAAGTTTTCAGCACGAGCCATCATCATGAAATAGTTTACAGCTTCAGCCTTCACCTTGACATAGTTTACAGCACTAGCCTTCACCCTGATTAGTTTACAGCACCAGCCTTCACCTTGATATAGTTTACAGCACTAGCCTCACCCTGACATAGTTTACAGCACTAGCCTTCTCCCTGACATATTTTACCGCTCCAGTGTTCACTCTGACATAGTTGACAGCTCCAGTCTTCACTCTGACTAGTTTATAGCACCATCCTTCTCCCCGACATAATTTACAGCAATAGCTTTAAATCTGACATAGTTTACAGCACCAACCTTCACTCTGACATAGTTTACATCACCAGCCTTCACCCCGACATAGTTTACAGCATCATCCTTTACCCTGACATAGTTTACATCAATAGCTTTAAATCTGACATAGTTTACAGCACCAACTTTCACTCTAACATAGTTTACATCACCAGCCTTCACTCTGACATAGTTTATAGCACCAACTTTCAACATGGCATAGTTTACAGCACCAGCCTTCACTCTGGCATACTTTACATCACCAACCTTCACCCTGACATAGTTTACAGCACCAGCCTTCACCCTGACATAGTTTACAGCACAAACCTTCACCCTGACATAATAAAAGCACCGGCCTTCACCCTGACATAGTATACAGCACCAGCCTTCACCCTGACATAATTTACATTACCAACCTTCACCCTGACATAGTTTACAGCACTAACCTTCACTCTCACATAGTTTACAGCTTCAACCTTCACCTCGACATAGTTTACAGCACCAGTCTTCACTCAAACATAGTTTACAGCACCAGTCTTCACTCTGACTTGTCTACAGCTCCAGCCTTCACTCTGACTTGTCTACAGCTCCTGCCTTCACTCAGACATAGTTTACCGCACCAGACTTCTCCTTGACTAGTTTACAGCACCAGCCTTCACCCTGACATAGTATACAGCAATAGCCTTCACCCTGACATAATTTACAGCACCAACCTTCACTCTGATATTGTTTACAGCACCAACCTTCACCCTGAATAGTTTACAGCACCAACCTTCACCCTGACTAATTTACAGAACCAGTTTTCACTCTGACATAGTTTACAGCACCAGCCTTCACCCCTGAGGTAGTTTACAGTACCAACCTTCACCCTGACATAGTTTCCAGCACCAGCCTTTACTCTGACATAGTTTACAGCTCCAGCCTTCACTCTGAAATAGTTTACAGCACCAATCTTCCCTCTGACAGAGTTTACAGCTCCAGCCTTCACTCTGACATAGTATACAGCCCCAACCTTCACCCTGACATAATTTACAGCACCAGCCTTCACTCTAACATAGTTTACAGCACCAGCTTTCACCCTGACATAGTTTACAGCACCAGCCTTCACTCTAACATATTTTACAACACCAACATTCACCCTGACATAGTTTCCAGCACCAACCTTCACCCTGACATAGTTTATAGCCTCAGCCATCACCCTGACATAGTTTACAGCATCAACCTTCACTCTGACATAGTTTACAGCTCCAGCCTTCACCCTGACATAGTTTACAGCACGATCCTTCACCCTGATATAGTTTACAGCACCAACCTTCACCTTGACATAGTTTACAGCTCCAGCCTTCACCCTGACATAGTTTACAGCACCAACCTTCACTCTGACATAGTTTACACCAGGAACCTTTACTCTGATATAGTTTACGTCACCTAGCTTCACCGTGACATAGTTTACAGTACCAACCTTTACTCTGACTAGTTTACACCACCAATCTTCACCCTGACATAGTTTACAACACCAACCTTCAATCTGTCATAGTTTACAGCACCAACCTTTACCCTGACATAGTTTACAGCACCAACCTTCACCCTGACTAGATTACAGCACCAGCTTTCACTCTGACATAGTTTACAGCACCAACCATCGCCCTGACATAGTTTACAGCACCAACCTTTACCCTGACATAGTTTACAGCACCAGCCTTCACTCAGACATAGGTTACAGCTCCACCCTTCACTCTGAAATAGTTTACAGCACCAGCCTTCACCCTGACAAAGTTTACAGCACCAACTATCCCCTTGACATAGTTTACAGCACCAACTTTCACCCTGACATAGTTTACAGCTCCAGCCTTCACCATGACATAGTTTACAGCACCAATCTTCTCCCTGACATAGTTTACAGCTCCAGCCTTCACCCTGATTTTGTTTACAGCACCAACCTTCACCCTGACATAGTTTACAGCACCAACCTTCACCTTGACATATTTTACAGCTCCAGCCTTCACCCTGACATAGTTTACAGCACCAACCTTCACTCTGACATAGTTTACACCTCCAACCTTTACCCTGACATAGTTTACAGCACCAGCCTTCACCCTGACTAGTTTACAGCACCAGCCTTCACCCCTGACATAGTTTACAGCACCAACATTCATCCTGACATAGTTTACAGCACCAACCTTTACTCTGACATAGTTTACAGCACCAACCTTCACTCTGACAAGTTTACAGCACCAATCTTCACCCCTGACATAGTTTACAGCACCAGCCATCACCTTGACATACTTTACAGCACTAGCCTTCACCCTGAGTAGTTTACAACACCAGCCTTCACCTTTTCATAGTTTACAGCACTAGCCTCACCCTTACATAGTTTACGGACTCAACCTTCACCCTGACATAGTTTACGGACTCAACCTTCACCCTGACATAGTTTACGGACTCAACCTTCACCCTGACATAGTTTACGGACGCAACCTTCACCCTGACATAGTTTACGGACTCAACCTTCACCCTGACATAGTTTAAAGCACCAGCCTTCACTCTGATTGTTTTGACCCCAGGATGCCTGAAGAACGAGTGTACCTATCTGAGAGTTATTCCACATACGAAACCTAATTGAGAGGTCAGAGAAAAGATACATACATATATATATATATATATATATATATATATATATATATATATATATATATATATATATATATATATATATATATATATATATATATATATATATATATATATATATATATATATATTCACGAAGGTACATTAAGGGTTAAGAGAGAACATAGAGTTTAAGTTGAAATTACAATCTTATAAAACCACTAGCACGCATAGCATTTCGGGCAAGTCCTTAAACTAACAGAAAGTCTTAGAAAATAATAATAAAATATATAAAAAGTGTTTAACAGGTGCATTACTGCTTTACTTTACAAGTGCAGATGATTTTAAGTAGGATAATTACAGAAAAATTTTCAACAAAAAAACAATTTTTACAGGTACATTGCACGAATTTTTGACACAAAAGCAGATCAGAATAATACATAATAATAACAATACACAATAATGAACAAGGATTCCTAAGTACAATTAGTAAAACATCTCAGGGTTATACATTGAATCACTGAAGCACAATTTGGGGATCATTACAAGGAGTAATGCAGTAGAATGTACAATAAATACAACAACCATGATAACAGATGATCTAAGATTACAATGGTGAAGAATATGCTTAGGTACAAAGAATGGTGGACTGGGTAGCACTAAAAACCGTGTGAAGATAAAGCTCTAGGTAGAAGACTATTAAGATGAAATTAGGTAATTTTTGGTTTTATTGTTGAATAAGGCAAAAGTAGGACAGCTTTTCAGTTCATTAGGGAGTGAGTTCTATAGACTACATCTCTTTATTTGCATAGAGTGTTTACACAGAATTAGTTTGACTCTGGGGATATTAAAGAGATATTTATGTTTGGTGTGGTGATTATGTGTTCTATTACATCTATACAGGAAGAGTTTCAGAGCAGGGTTTGCACTTAAAAAAAAAACGGTTTTATAAATGTAATTGGCACAAGAGAATGTATGGAGTGAATTTATGTTTAGTATGTTTAGGGATTTAAACCGGGGAGCTGTGTGTTTTCTGAAAGCAGAGTTTGTTATTATCCTGATAGCAGATTTCTGCTGGGTGATGATGGGCTTGAGGTAGTTTGCAGAGGTTGAAACCCAAGCACAGATTCCATAAGTAAGATAGGGATAGATAAGTGGATAATAGAGAGGAGAGCAGAGTAGGGTACATAATATCTGATCTTAGAAAGTATACCAACTGTTTTAGAAACCTTTTAACAGTCTCCGTGGTGTAGTGGTAAGACACTCGCCTGGCGTTCCGCGAGCGCTATGTCATGGGTTCGTATCTTGGCCGGGGAGGATTTACTGGGCGCAATTCCTTAACTGTAGCCTCTGTTTAACGCAACAGTAAAATGTGTACTTGGGTGAAAAAACGATTCTTCGCAGCAGGGGATCGTATTCCAGGGACCTGCCCGAAACGCTACGCGTACTAGTGGCTGTACAAGAATGTAACAACTCTTGTATATATCTCAAAAAAAAAAAAAAAAAAAAAAAAAACTTTTTAATTATGTGCTGAATGTGGGTGCTGAAATTGAGTCTCAAGTCTAGGTATAGGCCAAGGAACTTTCCATAATTTTTATTGCTAATGTTTACATTATCTATCTGAAGCTGAATTGCATTTGTTGATTTGTCTTCCAAATAAGATGTATTAGGTCTTTTCTGTGTTTAGTGTAACTTTGTTGGGTGACATCCATAAGGGGACTTTTTTTTATTTCATTGTTTACAACATTATTTAATATGAATAGGTTGGGGTCAGAGTAGATGAGAGTAGTATCATCAGCAAACAATAAAGGTTTAAGCATGTTAGAGACATTAGGCAGATCATTGATGTATATAAGAAACAGGAGGGGTCGTAGGATGCTGCCCTGTGGCACCCCTAAGGTTAGTCGTTGAGTAGGAGAGGATACGTCATTGATGGCTACATATTGGTGTCTGTCACTAATATAGGACCGGATATAGTTCAGGGCAAGGCCACGGATTCCATAATGTTGGAATTTAAGTAAGAGGTAGTTGTGGTTAACAGTATCAACAGACTTTCTCAGGTCAATGAAAAGTCCAATCGGAAACTCACTTTTGTCAAGGGCTGAGTAGATTAAGTCAAGCAGACTAACAATTGCATTATTGGTACTCTTTTGGGAGCGGAAGCCAAACTGACAGGGACTTAGTATATTGAATTTTACGAGATAGGAGTAGAGCTGTTTGAAAATAAATTTTCCAAATATTTTTTTATAATAAAGGTAGATTTGATATGGGTCTGTAATTATTTATGTCTGCCATGTTACCTCATTTATGAACTGGCGTTTCTCTTGCTTTTTTAAGGATGTCAGGGAAGGTATGACACTCTAGAGATTTATTGAACAGCAGAGCTATGGGAAGTGCAAGGGCAAGGGAGCCGCTCTTGTATACCATGGATGGTATTTCACTAATGTTCCCAGCTTTGGATTTTAGTGAGTGAATGATGGTGATGAATTTATTACTACAACCCAACCTCTGTAGGGCTGATCAGTGAGAGAAGAAGATAGTTTGGATAGCTACCTGAAAGATATGTGGAACATGTGTCTGTGTCTGTAGGATTTTTTGCGCAAGGTTAGCACCAATCGATAAAAAGAAGCTATTAAATTCAGTTGCTGTTGCAAGGTCTGTTGCAGGTGTATAACGATCCATGGAGATTTTTATCTTGTTATGTGAATGTTGTTTAGGTAGCAGAACGTAGCAGAATCTGGGTGTGGGAAATTTTTACCCACTATATCTATATTATTATCTAAGAAATGTATTATTTCTATATCATATCTAAATCATAACCAAATCAATATCAAAATCGTATCAGAATCACTACAGATTCATTATACATCTGGATCATAGATGACAATGCCTATGATCACCTACGACCATAGGGCCCTTGGTTGCCTATGTGATTTTATGCATGATTTCTCGAGGATCTAGAAGCTTCTAGAAGGATTTCTTAATTAAAGAACTATTGGAACATTCAACCAATTTCCGGTACGGATTAAATCAAATCCTTAATAAGAATCAGTAGTGCTAACAAGTACTACTTATAATATTTAAATCTTATATCTAATTATATTATAATCAAATCTTATCTCAATCATATGTCTACACAGTAAAATTAATCAGTCAATTTAACAATACAAGCTGATGTGAGATATTTGTCTACAGGTGGATTGTGGATCTTCAAAAACTTCTCCATTCACCCCCACCTGCCCCTTACAGCCCACAATCTGTCACTAGGAAAAGAGAAGCTAGGATTTACAACCCTAGCTAGAGAGTTTAGTTGAATTAATTTTGCAAACAGTAATTTTTAATTTAGTGCAGTACAAGTCCCTAGTAGTTCTCCTCTCATATTAATCCCGACAGGATTTTCCCACATTTATGGTCCTTCGAACCGGATGGTTATATCAGTACACTTCAGACCATATGTATGGTCCTTCATTTACTGAATATTTCAATAGCAAAATACATAAGAAACTTCTTGATTTTGCATTGGAGTAATTTTTACATATTATAGCCTAACCTAGCTAACAACTAATATTTATAATATCCATATATCTAAGTGAACAAATTGTTTACAGTGACTTAAGCCACCATATCCATTACCTAGTACGCATTCATAGCATACATGTAACTGGTAACATTTCTGTGTAAGAAAAACACAGTACTTAATTTTATCAGCGTCACAGACACAATTACATCTTATCTCATATATACCTCACTTGTGGTAACATTATATAGACACATATAAGTGTATTATCCAGCATTATCTTTAATCAACTGATTTTCAGAGCTGCTCATTACAAAATACTCTTTAAAAAAGTGTTTCTTAACAATAAGAGCATTTCATTACAATATATCCATAATCAACTGTATCAAACCGAAAACGCTACGCGTTTTCGCGTAGCGAAACCGAAACGCTTTGCGTTTCTTTGCGCTTTGCATTTCTTTGCCCGAAACACTACGCGTACTAGTGGCTGTACAAGAATGTAACAACTCTTGTATATATCTCAAAAAAAAAAAAAAAAACCTATTAAAGGTAAAACCAGTAGGTATTCTACTGTATTTTATCACCCCCAATTAGGATAATAGATAATCATAATGGTAATGATTTTGCAAAAAGAGTGCCATTTACTATTTTTTTAAATTATTAAAAAAATTACCGATTAGTGCATTCGGCTGAAAAAAAAAATATTTTACACTTTTGACAATTGAGCACCTGATATATCCAGATTCCAGGGAGGAAAGGAAGGACAATCTTTTGAATCATTACTTAAGTAGACAGGGTAGCTCATTTATCATAATACATTAACATTATACATATTTTATCATAAAATAAAATATCTCGGAAAACTTGGAAAATCCAGATGACTACTAATTCTTCACTTGCTACAGAAACAGGAAAGAAAAGAACACTTATAAAGTGTCTAAAAACTCACTTGACTCAACTGGTTGACAGATGTCAAGAGATTGCTAATCAAGTATTTCTTGATTTAATAGTCTTGAATAACAGAATAAAAACTTCAAATTAATTTTTTTTATAAAATCAAATGCCTTTCTGAGACTTAAATAGCAGGAGCTAATGCTGATTAATCCAAAGGGAACTTCAGGATATCAGAGCTGAAACAGCAAAGTATGAAAATAATATCAAGGATAAACTAGATCCTTTAATCAAACTTGCATTACCAGCAGTAGCCCAACCAAATGTGAGCACATGCACTTAGTTTGGTACCTCATCTATCCCACATGTAGCAGCCGGGCTCCCAAAGGTACAATTACCATGTTTTGAGGGCAAGGAAGAAGAAAATTGTATTCCTTCTGGAGATCTTTCGATTATTTAATACACTCTAATGCTTCTCTCACCAAGGCAATTAAATTTATATATTTACAAGGCCAAGTAAGAGAAAAGGCATTACAGATCACTGCTAATTTGTCAGATTAGCAGTAATTTGTCAGATTAGCAGTGATCACAGATGAAGATTATGATTAAGCCATACAATTGTTATATGATAAGTACAGTGGATACTAATCAAGAAACTTGAAGGCTTACTGGCAACTTCTATCAGTTGAATGACAAAGTCATCACTAAGCTAAACAGCAAATCATTCATCTTAATCTACAGCCTGCAGGCCATTTAAATCAGGTGATAGACAAATGTCATCATCACTTGGCAACAATAGTCTACCATTGGGGATTAAGACCAATCTTAATCATCACATCATTAATCTACAATCTTAAGACTAACCACCATGCTGTGTCAAGTTTATTGTGAAATTTCCCGGTGCGCATGAAATAAAGTGCTCCTAAAATTTGTTTTTTCCTCGTAAACTGATAAATTCCCTTCCCTGAACATGTCTATGTAAAAATAAATATCAAATTCCACTTACTTTGGCTGTGGGGACGTGGACAAGGTGCGCTGTGACATCATCAGGGCCTGGTTGCCCGTGCATGAATCGCCCAGACAAGGTCGCACCGGCCATTCAAGCACCGGGTATTGCCACAAATATATTTTCAATTATTTGTTTTATGTATTTCCAATGCTGTTTTATTAGTTTTTTATCGTATATGATGCATATTTGTGTCCTTTACAATATGTATACAATAGAACGTTCATAATGTTCCATGGAACTGTGATACATGTGTCAGTAATGTGTCCACAATAAATGTTTATTATTGCAATATTACTTGTTAAAAATTCACTAAAATTAAAATATGTACAGTTTCACACACTATTTACATAGAGTAACACACTGTATTATACACTCAGTACTTCGGAAGTGAGTAATAATTAACGAAGTAGCCCATGGTACACAGCGCGATTTCGCTCTCAGTACACCAGGTACAGATAAATTTTTGCTTCCTGTTTCTTCATTCTGTGTGCTTGTACATAACCCACTCACATACATCCATAGCTTTAATACTTGTAGGTTGTATGTAGCCAAGCTTGTAGAGCATAAGGTATTATTGAAAAGATTATAGGAAAAGATCAATTTGTAAGGTAGTCTTGAAAAGATCGCTTGGTATGGTCCCACACAGGAAGAGATTCAGCTTACCTCAAGAGTGTCCGTCAGTCAGAAAGAAATTCAGCTAGCCTCAAAGAGTGTCCGTCAGTCAGGAAGAGATTCAGGTATTCTTGAAAATATCTATGGAAAACACAACCATGGGAGCTGCTAACACTGTTCTTCTATGCTACTTGTATCAGATGCATCATCACTGAACGCAGAAAATGATTCATCTATGTATCATCTAAATAAATTGGAGATAACATAGGATTGCAAGGGTGATGCTTAGAGCTACAACTGGATTCGCTCGCTGTATCGTCCTCATAGGTGCTGTATCACTTGAATCCGACCTTTGTGTTAGGTCTTTATTGCGCCTAGCTTCACCAATATTATGACTCTTATGTTCTTCAAACAATAAGGTTTGAATTTCACCGACAAAGCGTTATCTTTCAACACCGCAACACCGTCGGACAGGTGTTTGAGAGTCAGTGGCGCTTGCGCCACCCATGGTTGCTCATTCAGTACTAACCCAGCCAGCAGCCCTAGGGCATTCTGGGAATTTTTTCCAAGAAGGCTGCCTCTCACTGAAGATCCTAAGAGTACATTTCGTACACAACCATCCTCGTACACATTTAGAATTGGTACCAAAAAATCAAAGAGTTTTCTCGGTTGGCGCAGTTTCCCGCCGACCGAGAATACTCGGTTGGAGCAGTTAAGTGGTTAAGGCTAACAGCCCATTGACAATGTCAATCCAAGTATTATCATTCATCTAAAATAACTATCTTAATCCTAGAATATAATCTTGATCACCTAATCTCATGCTCTCACTGGAGTGAAAGCAGCCTCAGAAAATCTGAAGGCAATAAAGCATCTCAAAGAAACCTACTTTATACGAAAAGGCAAAGCCGAGATATAAAAAGCAAAATGCTTCTTCACGTCATGAATAATGTAAATACACATTATTACAGATACAATTCATCCTTAAAGGAAATCCTTGGAGGAGTACAAATGTTACATGCTTGTGTGACTTACTTGCATGTAATTACATATCTACAAGTGTTACATACTTGTGATAATATCATATCACATGATAAATTCCCAAAATGTGAATCCAAAACAAACAAAAACAAAAACGTCCACACCGACTATCAGAGATCAAGGCAACAAAACTCATCTTCTGAAAAGTGGAAACAGAGTACTGTTGGCTCATACGCTATATCACCCACAGTTAACAGAACTGTAGGAAATCAAGCTCCCAAGACAGATAAGACAAAAGGAGCTACACGTGCTCCAAGCCGTTTATTCTGTCAGGATGCACATACCTATCAATGCACAGTCAATGCAGATGCAGACTGTGCCAACAAAATCAATAATCAATCTGCTTCTCAGGCAAAGCCAAAAGATTCTTCTTCACCAGCTGAACAAGTTTGTAAGGTACAGAGTAATGTCAATGCCTTAGCAGCAAAAACAATTACTTCAGATACATTACTTACTGCACAGCTGGAACTAATCAATCAAGGAGTTAGCCTTCAAACAAGAGTACTAGATCATGAAGCTTGAACTCCTGAAAAATCACACTACAGAAACTGTAATTGTGGCTTGACTAGGCAAAGAACAGTCAACACTTAATATCCCTCACATGATTGATGACAGATTATCAGTCTCCGTGGTGTAGTGGTAAGACACTCGCCTGGCGTTCCACGAGCGCAATGTCATGGGTTCGTATCCTGGCCGGGGAGGATTTACTGGGCGCAATTCCTTAACTGTAGCCTCCGTTTAACTCAACAGTAAAATGTGTACTTGGATGAGAAAACGATTCTTCGCGGCAGGGGATCGTATTCCAGGGACCTGCCCGAAACGCTACGCGTACTAGTGGCTGTACAAGAATGTAACAACTCTTGTATATATCTCAAAAAAAAAAAAAAAATAGAATCTGTGCATAAATTGTGGCAACTTGATGCAAAAGGAAAAATTCCTGAACAACCAAGTCCTGATGATGTCTGTACATACAATCAGTACTTAGAACTTAGAAACTGTACAGTACCATGAGGGACAGTACTGGGTAAGGTTACAGTGGAAGGTCAACCATAAAACCTTACCTACCAACTATCATATGGCTTATAGTCAATTTAAATCTCAATTAGCAAAGCTAAGACGAAGGCCTGAGTATTAACAACTCTACCATGATATTATTGCTCAACAGCTACAGAATAATAGTCTCCGTGGTGTAGTGGTAAGACACTCGCCTGGCGTTCCGCGAGCGCTATGTCATGGGTTCGTATCCTGGCCGGGGAGGATTTACTGGGCGCAATTCCTTAACTGTAGCCTCTGTTTAACGCAACAGTAAAATGTGTACTTGGATGAAAAAACGATTCTTCGCGGCAGGGGATCGTATTCCAGGGACCATAGGATTAAGGACTTGCCCGAAACGCTACGCGTGCTAGTGGCTGTACAAGAATGTAACAACTCTTGTATATATCTCAAAAAAAAAATAAAAAAATAAATTCACGAAAGTCATGAAACACGACAATAAACAAACAGGCCATTTTTTACCAAATATGGCGGTAATGAGAGAATAAAAAACCACTCCTTTACAGATAGTTATTAATTGTAGCTCTAAATCTGGACCCCAAGGAACCAGTCTGAATGATTGTTTCCAAACAGATCCAACTCTAACTCAGAAATTGTATGACATACTACTGATGTATAAACTTATCCCTATCAATGACTCATCATAATTAACCACCCCTTGTCACCTAGTATGGGCTAGATAACCAAAGTTTCTTTGTTACACTGATTATTTAAATTAAATTTTAATTTTGTTTAATATTAGTCATTTATTGAACTTTATTAACTGAGTACATTATTTTTTTCTTTAATTCATATTAATTATAGGATCATAACTAAACAATTTATAGTTAATTATCATTAAGATTAAATTTGCCTGTTTATTATTCAACTTTTTCTCTGCTTTCATTATTACCCAGGTTGCCTAGCCTCGCCATACTCCCTTACTCCATTGTACCCCTGGCTTTGCCTGTGTCTCCTAATGCAAATTATTACTTTCAGTGTACCTGAGAGTACTTGTAAGCAATCTACCTCATTTTTTTTGTTCGTTTTGTGTTTGTCTTGTATAGTCTTGAATATATATATCCCCCCCCCTTTTATATCAACATTTGTATATTTTGTAATTGCCTTTTTTGCCTTTTTGTTTCCTACAACCATCCCTCTTATGCAAACAAGTATAGACCCAGAACTAAACCTCATATCCAGTATCTATAACTATCTTCACTTTAATGATCAAAATTCCAGATATTTTACAGCACATGATGTAAACAATGTATTAACACATAATCACAATATCTCTGTAATTAACTTAAATGTAAGATCTTTAAGCAAACACTTTGATGATGTTAGTGCCTTGATTCAAACGGTTGACAACAAATTCTCTTTTGTTATACTTACTGAAAAGTGGTTAAAAGAGGACACTACTCAACTCTTTAACATGCCAAACTACTCAGCAATTCACAACTGTCGACCAATTCAGAGAGGTCGTGGTACTGCTCTTTACTACCATCAAGAACTGACATGCTTAAAAGTAATTAGAACTAGAGACTCCTGTGGGGAGTATATCTTTGCCAGTTTCAGAGTCAAGTGTGCTGAGTCTGTCCTGACTGTGGGTGCAGTCTATAGAATTCCTAACACTGATGTGTCTGAAATCAACTCTAACCTTAGAAATCTAATACTAGATAACAGACTGAACAAAAACCATCTAATTATCGCAGGGGACTTTAATATTGACGTCTGCGAGCCTGAAAACCCTCCTGCTGATAGTTTCCTCAACGATATTAATTCCTGCTTCCTCATACCCTTAATCACTAGACCTACTAGATTCACTGATAGTACTGCCTCTGCTCTTGACCACATCTGGACTAACATAACCTCTCCACTTACTTCAGGGTTAATCATTGATAGGACCACAGACCATTACCCCTCATTTCTCCTGACCAACATTAATAAACCATCTCTAGACACAAGGAAGATAAGCTTTAGGCAGCTCAATGAAACTTCTATATACATCTTTATTGCTGCTTCTGCTAATATCAACTGGGAGGCTGAATTAGGTGACATAGTGAACATCAACTTAGCAGAGCAAATATTTCTTCAGAAAACACTGAACCCTTAAAACTCCCACTGTCCAATGCTAACGAAACAAGTTACAAATAAAAAGTTAAACACTCTATGGCTTACAAAGGATATACTTAAATCTATTAATAAAAAATGACCTTTAAAAGAAATATAGGTTAGGAGTCGTCTCCAAAGAATTTACAAAGATTTACTCATCCATGCTGTCTAAAATAATTAGAAGAACCAAAGTAAAATACTATGAAAATAAATTTACGCAAGTTATTTAAGAAAACATGGAGCACTATCTCTCAGATATTAGGTTCAAAAAAGATTTTGTATAAAAAAACAGTTCTCCAATCTAATGACGATGGTGTGCTTTCGGCCTCAGACACTGCAATTGAATTCAATAGGTTCTTTTCATCCATTGGTACATCCCTTGCTCATGATATTCCATCCTCCCTCACTAATATTAAAGACTACCTTACTGGCAACTATCCAGAGTCTCTGTACCTAGCTCACGCTAATTCCTCTGATGTTATTAATGAAGTAATCCTTTCCCTTAAAACTAAGTCAAGAGCCCTTGGTGAGATACCATCTCTAATTTACTAAATAAGCCTCTAGATTTCTAGCTCCTGCCATTGCATTGCTCTTCAACAAATCCCTTGAATCACTTGAACTTTAAACCTTTCTGGATATTCTAAAAAAAGCGAGAGTAACCCAAGTCCACAAATGTGGTAATCTCACTGATGTTAACAATTACAGACCTATCTCAATTCTGCCAACCTTGTCAAAAATATTTGAAAAGCTAATCTACAAGCAGCTTTACTCATATCTAGCCAAACTCAATATACTTAGCTCTTGCCAATATGGTTTCAGGCCCAATAAAAGCACTAACGATGCACTTATAACTATGATTAACTTGATACATACAGCTCTTGATAAAAACGAGTTCCCTGTTGGGTTATTTGTTGACCTGCATAAGGCTTTTGACACTGTCAACCACCAAAACTTTCTTCTTAAATTACATCATTATGGAATCAGAGGTCACTCCCTGCAATGCCTTCAGTCTTACCATACTGACAGGCTCCAGTATGTTTCTGTGAATAATTCCATTTCTTCTACACTACCTATAAACATTGGTGTTTCACAGGGCAGCATACTTTGCCCTCTCCTCTTTCTCATCTACATTAATGGCCTTCCAAATGCCTCTCAACACCTCAAACCAATCTTATTTGCTGATGACACAACTTTCATTTTCTCCAGTCCTGTCCCGCTTGCTCTAAATGTCACTGTGAATACTGAACTAAATAAAGTCCATCTTTGATTAACTGCTAACAAACTTACCCTTAACATTGAAAACACAGTCTATATTTTGCTTGGTAATTAGTCCTCAAATTAAATTAATCTAAGAATAAACATTATACAAATCAGTAGTAAAGTTGATGGTAAATTCCTTGGTGTCCTCATTGATAACAAGCTAAATTTCCAGGAACATATTCTAAATATAGCAAAAAACAGTTTCTAAAACTGTTGGCATTCATTCTAAGATAAGATATGTACCTCGCCCTGCCCTGGTGATGCTTTATTGCTCTCTCACGTATCCTTATCTTAACTATGGTATTTGTGCTTGGGGTTCTACTACCCAAAATCATTTATGTCCTCTAATTACCCAACACAAAGCTTCTATTAAAACAATATCTAACTCTGGCCCAAGAGAGCACTCGGTACCCTTAATCAAATCTCTGAATATGTTAGATATTAAGTCACTGCATATCCTCTCATGTGTACTCTATATATTTAAAACTCTGAATTGTAATGTCAATCCTGACCTTAAAAGCTTTTTAGAAGGTTGTAACAGAATGCATGGGCACCACACCAGAAACAAATACCTATTTGATATTCCAAGAGTACGACATATTCAAACTAGAAATGCTCTACAAATCAAGGGACTCAGAATGTGGAATGACTTTCCCAATTATGCCAAAGGCTGTACCTCTCTCAACCAGTTTAAGATGAAAACTAAGTACTACCTAATTAACTCCATGTAACTTACCATTCCCCTAAATGTGAATAATTTATTACAATAATAATTTATTATAGTGAATAATTTATTTTCCCCTAAATGTTTAATTTATTACAAAGTTACCTGTAAGATAGTCCTGAACATTAGTACTGGAAGATGGAATATCATTAGCAAGGGATGACCCAATCGATGAGAAGAACCTATTGAATTATTGGTGTATTATTTAAAATCTTTTTTGATCAAAATATTTGTGAAACTGTGCTCCATGTTTTCATGATGTTGCCCTTTGTTTGAGTAAATTTATCTGCGTAGTATTTAATTTTGGCTCTTCAAAAGTTTTTAGATAGTTATAATGAGTAATTCTTTGAAAGTTCTTTGGAGACGATACCTAGCCTATACTTCTTCTCAAGGTCATGTTTTTATTAATAGATTTAAGTATTCCCTTTGTAAGCCAAGGATTGTTTAGCCTTTTAGTTGTGTCTTGTTTCGTTAGCATAGGACAGTGGGTGTTATAAAGGCAGAGAGTTTTTTGAAGAAATGATTGCACTGCTAGGTTGATGTCCCCTATGGTACCTAATTCGGACTCCCAGTTGATATTAGCCGCAGCTGCTATAAAACTACCTATAGAAGTTTCATTGTGCAGCCTAAAGCTTATCTTCCTTGTATCTAGAGGTGGTTTGTGAATGTTGGTTAGGAAAAATGTTGGGTAATGGTCTGTAGTACCATTGTGATTCATATCAGTGATTATCCCTGAAGTAAGCAGAGAGGTTATGTTGGTCCAGATGCGATCAAGAGCTGTGGCAGTACTATCAGTGATTCTAGTAGGTCTAGTGATTAAGGGTATGAGGAAGCAGGAATTCATACAGTTGAGGAAACTAGCAGCAGGAGGGTTATCAGTCTCGCAGAGGTCACTGTAAAAGTCCCCAGAAATAATTAAGTGGTTTTTATTCAGTCTGTTCTCTAGTATTAGAAAACTAAGGTTAGAGTTAAATTCAGTCACATCAATGTTAGGAATTCAGTTGTGAATAGCTGAGTAGTTAGGTATGTTGAGTAGTTTCCTCTTTTAACCACGTTTCAGTAAACACAATAAAATAAAATTTGTTGTTAACTGTTTGAATGAGGGCATTAACATCATCAAAGTGTTTGCTTAGAGATCTTACATTCAAGTTAATTACAGAAACATTGTGATTACATGTTAAAACATTGTTCATATTATGTGCTGTATAATACCTGCAATTTTGATCATTAAAGTGATGATTGTCATAGATGCTAGATATGAGGTTAAGGTCTGAGTCTATACTAGTTTGCATAAGAGGACTGTTTGACAGAAAAAAGCAAAAAAGACAATTATAAAAAGATCTAGATATAAAAAAAAAGAATATATAAAACTATACACAAAATGGGGTAGGTTGTTTAAAGGTTCTTTCAATAGATGACTTGTTCAATAAATCAAATAACAATAAATAATTCTATAAAACAAAAACTTACTTACTATAATATTATAATTACCATATAGTTAATTACTTAAGTTACACTAAAAGAAAATGAGGTAGATTAGCTAGAGGTACACTCAGGTACACTGAATGATAAATTTTAAACTAGAGGACACAGGCAAAGCCAGTGTTCAAATGGAATAAGGGAGTATGGAGTATATAAAAAATATAGTAAAAAGCTAGAAAAAAGAGACAATAACAAGATGACAATTTAAAATAAAATTAAAACCTTTTGAATGGAAAGGCAGAGCTATAGTACACATTGGTTGTTAGATGAGATTATAATTTGTATTCTGGTTATTCAGCTGTTATCCCACAGTCATTCAGGAAAGAATTGAGGTGAGCTGCAGTGGTTATTACATAGGTTTTTCCAGTGTCAGACTTCCTAGCTATAATTTTACCATCTCACACAAAACAATGTTTAATTGCAAGAAATGTTTTCCAGAATCCACGCAGTTTGCTTGCCCGAAACGCTGTGCGTACTAGTGGCTTTAGGTATTGTATGTACTAGCTCTATCTATAAATCAAACATTATATTTGTAAAACAACTATGTATATACTTTCCTGAATAAAATTTACTTTACTTACTTTACTTTACTTAAACAAATATGCGTTTTCAGCAGATATTAGCGAAGCTTTTCTATGAGTTGCCTTACAGGAAGAAGATAGGGATTTCACTAAGTTTCTATGGGTAGAGAACCCAGAAGATCTAAATAGTCCTATTGTGACATACAGATTCTCCTCTGTACTCATCGGTGCTACATCTAGCCCATTTTTCCTGCAAGCAACTCTAGATACTCATCTACAAAAATCATCAAATCCCTATATGGCTGAAATCAGTCAAAATCTATATGTAGATAATTTTTAAGGGACAGTTAACAGTACTACTGAACTGTTACCAATATATCATGAGGCCAACAAGGAGCTACAAGATGCCAACATGCCACTACAATCATGGGCCTCTAATAATGCAACATTGAATAATCAAATAGCAAGAGTCTGTAGCAAATAGCCCTGACTATCTCGTACCAGAATCACAAAAGGTATTAGGTATGGAATGGGACTTAATCTCAGACACAATATCAATCAAATCAGTACCAGTAAACTATTGCATTGCTACAAAAAGGGATTTGCTTTCACATGTTAGCAAAGTGTTTGACTCACTTAGCTCTTGCCAATATGGCTTCAGACCCAAAAAAAGCACTAACGATGCACTTATTAGTATGATTAACTTAATTCATGCAGCTCTTGATAAAAATGAGTTCCCTGTTGGGTTATTTGTGGACCTGCGTAAGGGTTTTGACACTGTCGAACACCAATACCTTCTTATTAAATTACATCATTATGGAGTCAGAGGACACTCCCTACAATACCTCAAATCTTACCTTACTGACTGGCTCCAGTATGTTTATGTGAACAATTCAATTTCTCCCACCCTACCCATCAACATTGGTGTTCCTCAGGGCAGCATACTTGGCCCTCTCCTCTTTCTCATCTTCATTAATGACCTTCCAAATGCCTCCCAACACCTCAAACCTATTCTATTTGCTGACGACACAACCTTCATTTACTCCAGTCCTGACCCCCTTGCTCTAAATGCCACAGTAAATACTGAGCTAAATAAAGTCCATCATTGGCTAACTGCCAACAAACTCACCCTTAACATTGACAAAACTTTCTATATTCTGTTTGGCAATAAATCCTCTAATCAAATAAATCTCAAAATAAACAATACCCAAATTTGTAACAAATTAGATGGAAAATTCCTTGGCATTCTCATTGATCACAAGCTGAATTTCCAGGGACACATTCTAAATATATCAAAAAAAGTTTCAAAAACTGTTCGCATTCTTTCTAAGATCAGATATTATGTACCCCGCCCTGCCCTGGTTACCTTCTATTACTCCCTCATCTATCCATATCTCAACTATGGTATTTGTGCTTGGGGTTCTACTACCCAAAATCATTTACGTCCTCTAATTACTCAACACAAAGCTGCTATTAGGACAATATCCAACTCTAGCCCCAGACATCACTCGTTACCCCTACTCAAATCTCTGAATATGTTAGATATTAAGTCACTGCACATTCTCTCTCTTGTGTATTATACATATATAAAACGCTGAACTGTAATGCCAATGCTGACCTCAAAAGCTTCATTGAAGGTTGTAACAGAACCCATGAGCACCACACCAGAAATAAATACAGTTTTGATATTCCAAGAATACGACTTAATCAAACTAGAAATGCTCTACAAATCAAGGGACCCAGAATGTGGAATGATCTTCCCAACCATGTTAAAGACTGTACCTCTCTCAACCAGTTTAAGATAAAAACTAAACACTACCTAATAAATTCCCTGTAACCTACCTTACCCCTCTATTGTCAACCCATGTCTGTTATTTTTTTTTTAATCAACACTGTTTGTCAGCCTATTGTATTTGTGCTGCTTTTTCAGTCATGTTCCCCCTTTTTTTATCTTTATTTGTATTTGTTCTTAACACATTTTATTCTTTATGCTCAATTAGTATTAAGTTCTAGATATTAATGTTTTTCCTGCCCGAAACGCATTGCGTAATAGTGGCTTTAGGCATTGTATGTACTAGCTCTATCTATATATCGATCCATTAATGTAACATTACTTGTATGTATGTTCCTTACCTGAATAAACATATTTATATTTATTTATAAAAAAAAAATTATTTATTTTATTTTACTTGGTCTACTAAATCCTTTAACAATGAAATGATGTTTATTTGTGCAAGACGCTTAGAAGATAAAAGTTGGTTGGGATGATCCACTACCACTCCAGTTACAAAAAGCTTGGATGGAGATGGCTCAAGAACAAACTTTGGTCGAACAGATAATCTTTCCGAGACGAGGAAAATGATAAAGTAACACCACATGCATTTGCAGACTCGTCAGCCAAAGCTTTTGGAGCTTGTGCTTACTTAGTGACTTCTAATCACTCTTATCTTATCACCTCTAAGGTCAGAGTCGCTCCAATCAAAAAGAGGACTTTGCCTCAGATGGAACTAACTGCATTGCTAACTGGCACATGCTTATCAGTGCATATCAAACAAGTCCTGTCTACCATGAACATCAAAGATGTTATTATATGGTCTGACAATGAAGCTATCTTACAATGGGTATGAAATGACAACTGTCCGGCACCGTATGTAAGAAATCGTGTCTCAGAAATTAAAGAAATTTCTGCAGGCTTTTAACTGTTGCATGTACCAACAAAAGATAATCCAGCTGATCTCTTATCCAGAGGGATAGCGTTTAAACAATTTGCAAAGGCAGATATTTGGTTTCATGAGCCTCGATGGTTAGTGAATGATAGTTGGCCGGAACAAAAGCCACACGTCATTATGACACAAACCATAACTACCACCAGGCAGCAAGCTCAAATATTAGTCTTGGATTGTACTCGTTAATCCTCACTCATCAAATTAATCAAAGTAAGACAAAATGTGTTTCATTATCTCAGGAAAAGAGGAATAAAATCATTCTTTCCAGAAGCACTAGTCTATTGGGTAAGATAAGCCCAGAGAGAAACTTATGAGAATGACTGAAAATCTTCCGCATAAGTTAAAACACAATCTCGGCCTGTGGATAGACCAAGAAAATCACAACATTCTGCGTTGTGGAGGAAGACTTAAACACGCAAATATCAATCTAGATACCGTGCATCCATGGCTTTTACCAAAAAATCATTGGATCACAAGGTTGATTGTGTTACATACACATCAACAAATCATCAAACATGGAGGAGTGTTAGACACACTCACACACATCAGACAGCAGCCCTGGATTCCTCAGGGAAGACAGTCAGTCAAATCAGTCTTGAAGAATTGCATGATATGCCGAGAGTACAATGCAAGAATGTGCTCTTATCCAAGTCCACCACCACTACCAAAGGAACGAGTGGTCCATCTACATCTTTTTGAGATGACAGGAGTAGATTATACAGGAGCCATATATCTAACAGGGACTGCAGATAAGTAACCTATCAAGGCATACATTTGTATGTTCACCTGTGCCACCACCAGAGCCGTACATCTAGAGGTAACACCCAATATAACTGCTCAATCATTTATCCAGGTCTTCCGCAGATTCGCAGCACGTCAATCATGCCCTAAACTGATGATTTCAGACAACGAAACAAACTTGGTGGCTGGAGAAGCATGTCTATGGGAAATCTGTTCCCATCTGCAGTTACTTCCACACTGGAACAGCGTCCCTGCAGATGGAAATTTATCCCTCCGAGAGCCCCATGGCACGGAGGATTTTATGAAAGGTTAATAGGAACTGTTAAAAGATCCTTGCAAAAATTTCTACACTGTCAGAAAATCAATGTTCATGAACTCCAGACAGTAATGACGGAAATAGAATCCCGGGTGTTGTTGTTGTTGTTTAAGATTCGCTACCTGGAACAAAAAGTTCCAAGTAGCATGGGCTATGGTGAGCCCATGGAATCCAGGGTGAATAACCGGCCATTGACATAATTGTCTGATGATCCTACTCATCATGAGCCGTTAAGTCCTGACCACCTAATGTATGGAAGACTTCTGACTTCTGGTACCATCTCTAGTGGATGATGAGATCAGAGATCCCTCATATGTGGGTCAGAGCGAGTTGGTTCAGGGGTATAAGCATTTGTCCAGCATAATCCAAAAATGGAATGATGTATGGACAAAAGAATATCTTACATCTCTAAGAGAACATCACTATGGGGCCAATGTCTCTCACAATAAATTTAATCTCCAACCTGGCGATATTGTCTTGGTAGACAGTGATGGCCCTAGGGCTGACGGGCCATTGGGTAAAGTCGTTTCTGTCCATCCAGATAGAAAAGGGGATTTTGAGAATAGTCAAAATCCTGTCTAAAGGAACAACTTCCCTGAAGATATTGGACAAACTCATCCACATAGAATCAGTGAGTCAGCTACAATTAGACCCTGGGGAGACCCCCAGACCCACTAACTCCACATGACCCATTGACTCCTAAGAGGCACACTCGTCCACAACGGATAGCCACAAAAAAGTACAAGCAAAAGTTGCACTTGTATTATCAATCAGATGGAGAGTAAACGAATACATATGGTTACTTCTCATAATACCTATACATATGGAAACTCCTCTATAGTCTGCGTCAAATCCGTAAGCAAAACCGAGGTGTGATACATCAGTGCTTTGTTAGAGATACCATGATAAAAGTGAGGAAAACTTCTGCAGGAAAAATGTTTACAATTGCATATGAGGATAACCACACACATTCCTCACCAAATGTGATTTGTCTCACCTGATTCACGCTATCAATGTCTCATCTTAATTAACCCCCTTGTCACCAAGTGCTGGTTAGGTAACTTAGTTTTCTGTGTTTCCCTGTTATATTACCAGTCTCCATGGTGTAGTGGTTACCACCGACAAGAAGGGTATGGGGTCCACTACTATCCACAAGATGGGTATGGGGGTCAATTACCATCCACAAGATGGGTATGGGGTCCACTACCACCCACAGGATGAGTATTTGGTCCACTACCATCCACAAGATGGGTATGGGGTCCACTACCATCCACAAGATCGGTAAGGGGGTCTACTACCACCCACAGGATGAGTATATGGTTCACTACCACCGACAAGATGGGTATGGGTTCCACTACCACCCACAGGATGAGTATGGGGTCCGCTACCACCCACATGATGGGTATGAGGGGCCAATACTATTCACAAGATGGTTATGGGGTCCACTATCACTGACAAGATGGGTATGGGGTCCACTACCATCCACAAGATGGGAATGGGGTCCACTACCATCCACAAGATGGGAATGGGGTCCACTACTAAAGACAAGATGGGTATGGGGTCCACTACCATCCACAAGATGGGAATGGGGTCCACTACCAGCGACACGATGGGTATGGGGTCCACTACCACCAACAAGATGGGTATTGGGTCCACTACCATCCACAAGATGGGTATGGGGTCCACTAACATCCACAAGAAGGGAATGGGGTCCACTACCATCCACATCATGGGCATGGTGTCCAATACCACCCACAGGATGAGTATGGGGTCCACTACCACAGACAAGATGGGTATTGGGTCCACTACCATCCACAAGATGGGAATGGGGTCCAATATCATCCACAAGATGGGTATGGGGTCCACTATCACCCACAAGTTTGGTATGGGGTCCACTACCACCCACAAGATGTGAATGGGGTCCACTACCATCCACAAGATGGGTATGGGGTCCACTACCACCCAAAAGATGTGTATGGGGTCCACTACCACCCACAGAATGAGTATGGGGTCCACTACCACCGACAAGATGGGTAAGGGGTCCACTGCCATCCACATGATGGGAATGGGGTCCCTTACCATCCACAAGATGGGTATGGGGTCCACTACCACCCACAGGATTAGTATGGGGTCCACTACCACCCACAAGATATGAATGGGGTCCACTACCATCCACAAGATGGGTATTGGGTCCACTACCACCGAGAAGATGGGTATGGGATCCACTACCACCCACAAGTTGGGTATGGGGTCCACTACCACCCACAAGATGCGTATGGGGTCCACTACCACCAACAAGATTGGTATGGGGGTCCACTACCATCCACAAGATGGGTATGGGAGTCCACTACCATCCACAAGATGAGTATGGGGTCCACTACCACCAACAAGATTGGTATGGGGGTCCACTAAAATCCACAAGATGAGTATGGGGTCCACTACCACCCACAAGTTGGGTATGGAATCCATTACCACCCACAAGATGAGTATGGGGTCTACTTACACAGACAAGATGGGTATGGGGTCCACTACTATCCACAAGACGGGTATGAGGTCCACTACCATCCACAAGATTGGTATTGGGTCCACTACCACCCACAGTATGAGTATGGGGTCCACTAACACAGACAAGATGGGTATGGGGTCCACTACCACCCACAAGTTTGGTATGGGGTCCACTACCACCCAAAAGATGTGAATGGGGTCCACTATCATCCACAATATGGGTATGGGGTCCACTACCACCGACAAGATGGGTATTGGGTCCACTACCATCCACATGATGGGAATGGGGTCCCTTACCATCCACAAGATGCGTATGGGGTCCACTACCATCCACAAGATGCATATGGGGTCCACTACCACCTAGAAGATGGGTATATGGTCCACTAAAACCAACAAGATGCATATGGGGTCCACTACCACCCACAAGATGGGTATGGGGTCCACTACCACCCACAGGAAGAGTATGGGGTCCACTACCACCGACAAGATTGGTATGGGGTCCACTACCACCCACAAGATGGGTATGGGGTCCAATACCACCAACAAGATGTGTATGGGGTCCACTACCACTCACAGGAAGAGTATGGGGTCCACTACCACCGACAAGATGGGTATGGGGTCCACTACCACCGACAAGATGGGTATGGGGTCCACTACCATCGACAAGATGGGTATGGGGTCCACTACCCTCCACAAAATGGGTATAGGGTCCACTGCCACCCACAAGATAAGTATAGCGGCCATTTCAGCCACAAGATGGGTATGGGGTCCATTACCACCCACAGGATGAGTATTGGGTCCACTACCACCGACAAGATGGGTATGGGGTCCACTACTATCCACAAGATGGGAATGGGGTCCACTACCATCCACAAGATGGGTATGGGGTCCACTACCACCCACAGGATGAGTATGGGGTCCACTACTACCGACAAGATAGGTATGGGGTCCACTACCATCCACAAGATCTGTATGGCTTCCACTACCAGCCACAGGATGAGTATGGGGTCCGCTACCACCCACAAGATGGTTATGGGGTCCACTATCACTGATAAGATGGGTATGGGGTCCACTACCGTCCACAAGACGGGAATGGGGACCACTACCAAAGACAAGATGGGTATGGGGTCCACTACCACCTACAAGTTTGTTATGGGGTCCACTACCACCTACAAGTTTGGTATGGAGTCCACTACCACCCACAACATGTGAATGGGGTCCACTATCATCCACAATATGGGTATGGGGTCCCTTACCATCCACAAGATGGGTATGGGGTCCACTACCACCCACAGGATGAGTTGGGGGTCTACTACCACCCACAAGATGCGTATGGGGTCCACTACCACCGAGAAGATGGGTATGGGATCCACTTCCACCCACATGTTGGGTATGGGGTCAACTAAGACCCACAAGATGGGTATATGGTCCACTACAACCAACAAGATTGGTATGGGGGTCCACTACAACCAACAAGATTGGTATGGGGGTCCACTACCATCCAGAAGATGGGTATGGGGTCCCTTACCACCCACAAGATGGGTATGGGGTCAATTACCACCCTCAAGATGAGTATGGGGTCCACTATCACCGACAAGAAGGATATGGGACCCACTACTATCCACAAGATAGGTATGGAGTCCAATACCATCCACAAGATAGGTATGGAGTCCAATACCATCCACAAGATGGGTATGGGGGTCCACTACCATCCACATGATGAGTATGGGATCCACTACCACCCACAAGATGGGTATGGGGTCCATTACCACCCACAGGATGAGTATGGGGTCCACTACCACCAACAAGATGGGTATTGGGTTCACTACCACCGACAAGATGGGTATGGGGTCCACTACCACCCACAGGATGAGTATGGGGTCCATTACCACCGACAAGATGGGTATGGCGTCCACTACCACTGACAAGATAGGAATGGGGTCCACTACCATCCACAAGATGGGTATGGTGTCCATTACCACCCACTGGGTGAGTATGGGGTCCACCACAACCGACAAAATGGGTATGGGGTCTACTACCATCCACAAGATGGGAATGGGGCTCATTATCATCCACAAGATGAGTATGGGGTCCACTACCACCCACAAATTGGGTATGGGGTCCACTACCACCAACAAGATGTGAATGGGGTCCACTACCGTCCACAAGATGGGTATGGGGTCCACTACCAACCACAAGAAGGGTATGGGGTCCACTACCACCCACAGGTTGAGTATTGGGTCCACTGCCACCGACAAGATGGGTATGGGGTCCACTCCCATCCACATGATAGGTATGGTGTCCACTACCACCCACAAGTTGGGTATGGGGTCCATTACCACCCACAAGATGGGTATGGAGTCCAATACCACCCACAAGATGAGTATTGGGTCCACTACTGTCCACAAGAAGGGTATGAGGTCCACTACAATCCACAAGATGGGTATGGGGTCCACTACCACACACAAGTTGGGTATGGGGTCCATTACCACCCACAAGATGAGAATGGGGTCCACTACTGTCCACAAGAAAGGTATGAGGTCCACTACCATCCACAAGATGGGTATGGTGGTCCACTACCATCCACAAGACGGGTATATGGGGTCCACTACCGTCCACAAGATGTGAATGTGGTCCACTACCACCCACAAGATGAGTATGGGGTCCACTACCACCGACAAGATGGGTATAGGGTCCACTACCACCCACAAAATAGGTATGGGGTCCACTACCACCAACAAGATGGGTATTGGGCCCATTACCACTCACAGGATGAGTATGATGTCCCTTACCACCAACAAGATGGGTATGGGGGTTACCTACCATCCACCAGATGGGTATGGGGGTCCACTTCCATCCACAAGATGGGTATGGGGTCCACTACCACCCACAAGATGGGTATGGGGTCCACTACCACCCACAGGATGAGTATGGGGTCCACTACCACCGACAAGATGGGTATGGGGTCCACTACCATCCACAAGATAGGTATGGAGTCCAATACCATCCGCAAGATGGGTATGAGGGTCCACTACCATCCACATGATGGGTATGGGGATCCAATGCTATCCACAAGATCTGTATTTGGTCCACTACCACCCACAAAATGGGTATGGGGTTCTACTACCACCGACAAGATGGGTGTGGGGTCCACTACCATCCACAAGATGGGAATGGGGTCCACTACCAAAGACAAGATGGGTATTGGGTCCACTACCATCCACAAGATGGGTATGGGGTCCACTACCATCCACAAGATGGGAATGGGGCCCACTGCCACCGACAAGATGGGTATGGGGGTCCACTACCATCCACAAGATCTGTATGGGGTATACTACCACCCACAAAATGGATATGGGGTCCACTACCACCGACAAGATGGTTATGGGTCCACTACCATCCACATGATGGGTATGGGGTCAACTACCACCCACAAGAGGGGTATATGGTCCACTACAACCAACAAGATTGGTATGGGGATCCACTACCGTCCACAAGAATGGGGTATGGGGTCCACTACCACCCACAAGATGGGTATGGGGTCAATTACCACCCACAAGAATGGGTATGGGGTCCACTACCACCCACAAGATGGGTATGGGGTCAATTACCACCCACAAGATGAGTATGGGGGTCCACTACCATCCAGAAGATGGGTATGGGGGTCCACTATCTCCGACAAGATGGGTATGAGGTTCACTACCATCCACAAGATGGGTATGGGGGTCCACTAATAACCACAAGATGGGTATGGGGGTCCACTACCATCCACAAGATGGGTATGGGGTCACTACCAACCACAAGATGGGGGTGGGGTCCACTACCACCCACAGTATGAGTATGGGGTCCACTACCACCGACAAGATGGGTATGGGGTCCAGTACCACCCTCAAGATGGGTATGGGGTCCACTACCACCAACAAGATGGGTATGGGGTTTACTACCACCCACAGGATGAGTATGGGGTCCACTACCACCGAGAAGATGGGTATGGGGTCAATTACCATCCACAAGATGGGTATGGAGTCCAATACCATCCACAAGATGGGTATGGGGTCCACTACCATCCACATGATGAGTATGGGGTCCACTACCATCCACAAGATTGGTATGGGATCCACTACCACCCACAGGATAAGTATGGGCGTTCACTACCACCGACAAGATGGGTATGGGATCCACTACCACCCACAGGATGAGCATGGGGTCCACTACCACCGACAAGATGGGTATGGGGTCCACTACCACCAACATGATGAGTATGGGGTCCACTACCACCCACAGGGTGAGTATAGGGTTCCCTACTACCGACAAGATGGGTATGCGGGTCCACTGCCACCCACAAGATGGGTATAGCGTCCATTTCAACATCAAGATGGGTATGGGGTCAACTACCACCCATAGGATGAGAATGGGGTCCACTAACACCGACAAGATGTGAATGGGGTCCACTACCACAGACAAGATGGGTATGGGGTCCACTACTATCCACAAGATGGGAATGGGGTCCACTACCATCCACAAGATAGGTATGGGTTCCACTACCTCCCACAGGAAGAGTATGGGGTCCACTACCACCCACAGGATGAGTATGGGGTTCATTACCACCGACAAGATGGGTATGGGGTCCAATACCATCCACAAGATGGGTATGGGGGTCCACTACCATCCACATGATGGGTATGGGATCCACTACCACCCACAAGATGGGTATGGGGTCCATTACCACCCACAGGATGAGTATGGGGTCCACTACCACCAACAAGATGGGCATTGGGTCCACTACCACCGACAAGATGGGTATGGGTCCACTACCACCCACAGGATGAGTATGGGTTCCACTACCACCGACAAGATGGGTATGGCGTCCACTACCACCGACAAGATAGGAATGGGGTCCACTACCATCCACAAGATGGATATGGTGTCCATTACCACCCACAGGGTGAGTATGGGGTCCACCACAACCGACAAAATGGGTATGGGGTCTACTACCATCCACAAGATGGGAATGGGGCCCATTATCATCCACAAATGAGTATGGGGTCCACTACCACCCACAAATTGGGTATGGGGTCCACTACCACCAACAAGATGTGAATGGGGTCCACTACCGTCCACAAGATGGGTATGGGGTCCACTACCAACCACAAGAAGGGTATGGGGTTCACTACCACCCACAGGTTGAGTATTGGGTCCACTGCCACCGACAAGATGGGTATGGGATCCACTCCCATCCACATGATGGGTATGGTGTCCACTACCACCCACAAGTTGGGTATGGGGTCCATTACCACCCACAAGATGGGTATGGAGTCCAATACCACCCACAAGATGAGTATGGGGTCCACTACTGTCCACAAGAAGGGTATGAGGTCCACTACAATCCACAAGATGGGTATGGGGGTCCACTACCACACACAAGTTGGGTATGGGGTCCATTACCAACCACAAGATGAGTATGGGGTCCACTACTGTCCACAAGAAAGGTATGAGGTCCACTACCATCCACAAGATGGGTAGGGGGGTCCACTACCATCCACAAGATGGGTATGGGGTCCACTACCGTCCACAAGATGTGAATGTGGTCCACTACCACCCACAAGATGAGTATGGGGTCCACTACCACCGACAAGATGGGTATGGGGTCCTCTACCACCCACAAAATAGGTATGGGGTCCACTACCACCAACAAGATGGGTATTGTGCCCATTACCACTCACAGGATGAGTATGATGTCCACTACCACCAACAAGATGGGTATGGGGGTTAACTACCATCCAACAGATGGGTATGGGGGTCCACTTCCATCCACAAGATGGGTATGGGGTCCACTACCACCCACAAGATGGGTATGGGGTCCACTACCACCCACAGGATGAGTATGGGGTCCACTACCACCGACAAGATGGGTATGGGGTCCACTACCATCCACAAGATAGGTATGGAGTCCAATACCATCCACAAGATTGGTATGAGGGTCCACTACCATCCACATGATGGGTATTGGGTCCACTACCACCCACAAGATGGGTATGGGGTCCACTACCACCCACAGGATGAGTATGGGGTCCACTACCACCGACAAGATGGGTATGGGGTCCACTACAATCGACAAGATGGGTATGGGGTTCACTACCAGCCACAAGATGGGTATGAGGGTCCATTGCCACCCACAAGATAGGTATAGCGTCCATTTCAACCACAAGATGGGTATGGGGTCCACTACCACCCACAGGATGAGTATGGGGTCCACTACCACCGACAAGATGGGTATGGGGTCCACTACCATTCGCAAGATCGGTTTGGGGTCAACTATCACCCACAGGATGGGTATGGGGGTCCACTACCATCCACAAGATGGGTATGAGGTCCACTACCACCCACAGGATGAGTGTGGGGTCCACTTCTACCGACAAGATGGGTATGGGGTCCCCTACCATCCACAAGATCGGTAAGGGGGTCCACTACCATCCACAGGATTAGTATGGGGTTCACTACCACTGACAAGATGGGTATGGGTTGCACTACCACCCACAGGATGAGTATGGGGTCCGCTACGACCCACATGATGGGTATGGGGATCCAATGCTATCCACAAGATCTGTATTTGGTCCACTACCACCCACAAAATTGGTATGGGGTCCACTACCACCGACAAGATGGGTATGGGGTCCACTACCATCCACAAGATGGGAATGGGGTCCACTACCAAAAACAAGATGGGTATTGGGTCCACTACCATCCACAAGATGGGAATGGGGCCCACTGCCACCGACAAGATGGGTATGGGGGTCCACTACCATCCACAAGATCTGTATGGGGTATACTACCACCCACAAAATGGATATGGGGTCCACTACCACCCACAAGATGGTTATGGGGTCCACTACCATCCACATGATGGGTATGGGGTCCACTACCACCCACAGAATGAGTATGGGTTCCACTACCACCGACAAGATGGTTATGGGTCCACTACCATCCACATGATGGGTATGGGGTCAACTACCACCCACAAAAGGGGTATATGGTCCACTACAACCAGCAAGATTGGTATGGAGGTCCACTACCGTCCACAAGAATGGGTATGGGGTCCACTACCACCCACAAGATGGGTATGGGGTCAATTACCACCCACAAGATGAGTATGGGGGTCCACTACCATCCAGAAGATGGGTATGGGGTCCACACTCTCCGACAAGATGGGTATGAGGTTCACTACCATCCACAAGATAGGTATGGGGTCCACTAATAACCACAAGATGGGTATGGGGTCCACTACCACCCACAGTATGAGTATGGGGTCCACTACCACCGACAAGATGGGTATGGGGTCCAGTACCACCCTCAAGATGGGTATGGGGTCCACTACCACCAACAAGATGGGTATGGGGTACACTACCACCCACAGGATGAGTATGAGGTCCACTACCACCGAGAAGATGGGTATGGGGTCCACTACCATCCACAAGATGGGTATGGAGTCCAATACCATCCACAAGATGGGTATGGGGTCCACTACAATCCACATGATGGGTATGGGGTCCACTACCATCCACAAGATGGGTATGGGATCCACTACCACCCACAGGATAAGTATGGGGGTTCACTACCACCGACAAGATGGGTATGGGATCCACTACCACCCACAGGATGAGTATGGGGTCCACTACCATATACAAGATGAGTATGGGGTCCACTACCACCGACAAGATGGGTATGGGGTCCACTACCACCCACAGGATGAGTATGGGGTCCACTACCACCGACAAGATGGGTATGGGGTCTACTACCATCCGCAAGTCCGGTATGGGGTCCACTACCACCCACAGGATGACTATTGGGTCCACTACCATCCACAAAATGGGTATGGGGTCCACTACCACCAACAAGATCTGTATGGAGTCCACTACCCTCCACAATATGGGTATGGGGGTCCACTACCATCCACAAGATAGGTATGGGTTCCACTACCACCCACAAGATGGGTATGGGGTCCACTACCACCCACAGGGTGAGTATAGGGTTCACTACCACCGACAAGATGGGTATGGGGTCCACTATAACCGACAAGATGGGTATGGGGGTCCACTGCCACCCACAAGATGGGTATAGCGACCATTTCCACCACAAGATGGGTATGGGGTCAACTACCACCCACAGGATGAGAATGGGGTCCACTAACACCGACAAGATGTGAATGGGGTCCACTACCGTAGACAAGATGGGTATGGGGTCCACTACTATCCACAAGATGGGAATGGGGTCCACTACCATCCTCAAGATAGGTATGGGGTCCACTACCACCCACAAGTTGGGTTTGGGGTCCATTACAACCCACAGGATGAGTATGGGGTCCGATACCACCGAAAAGATGGATATGGGGTCCACTACCATCCACAAGATGGGAATGGGGTCCGCTACCATCCACAAGATGGGTATTGGTCTACTATCACCCACAGGATGAGTATGGGGTCAACTACCACCCACAGGGTGAGTATAGGGTTCACTATCACCGACAAGATGGGTATGGGGTCCACTACAACCGACAAGATGGGTATGGGGGTCCACTGCCACCCACAAGATGGGTATAGCGTCCATTTCAACCACAAGATTGGTATGGGGTCAACTACCACCCACAGGATGAGAATGGGGTCCACTAACACCGACAAGATGTGAATGGGGTCCACTACCACAGACAAGATGGGTATGGGGTCCACTACTATCCACAAGATGGGAATGGGGTCCACTACCATCCACAAGATAGGTATGGGTTCGACTACCTCCCACAGGATGAGTATGGGGTCCACTACCACCGACAAGATGGGTATGGGGTCCACTACTACCGACAAGATGGGTCCAATAACATCCACAAGATGAGAATGGGGTCTACTACCATCCACAAGATGGGTATGGGTTCCACTACCACCCACAAGTTGGGTTTGGGGTCCATTACAACCCACAGGATGAGTATGGGGTCCGATACCACCGAAAAGATGGATATGGGGTCCACTACCATCCACAAGATGGGAATGGGGTCCGCTACCATCCACAAGATGGGTATTGGTCTACTATCACCCACAGGATGAGTATGGGGTCAACTACTACCCACATGACGGGTTTGGGGTCCACTACAACCCCCAGACTGAGTATGGGGTATCTACTGGCAACAAGATGGGTATGGGGGTCCACTACTATCCACAAGATCTGTATGGGGTCCACTACCACCCACAAAATGGGTATGGGGTCCACTACCACCCACAAGATGGTTAAGGGGTCCTCTACCACTGATAAGGTGGGTATGGGGTCCACTACCATCCACAAGATGGGAATGGGGTCCACTACCACCGACAAAACGGGTATGGGGTCCACTACCACCGACAAGATGGGTATGGGGGTCCACTACCATCCACAAATGGGTATGGGGTCCACTACCACCCACAAGTTGGATATGGGGTCCTCTACCACCCACATGATGTGAATGGGGTCCACTACCATCCACATGATGGGTATAGGTCCACTACCACGCACAAGATGGTTATGGGGTCCATTACCACCCACAGGATGAGTTTGGGGTCCACTACCTCCGTCAAGATGGATATGGGGTCCACTACCATCGACAAGATGAGAATGGGGTCCACTACCATCCACAAGATGGGTATGGCGTCTACTACCACCCCCTGGATGAGTATGGGGTCCACTACCACCCACAAGATGGTTATGGGATCCACTACCACTGACAAGATGGGTATGGGGTCCACTACCATCCACAAGATGGGAATGGGGTCCACTACCAAAGACAAGATGGGTATGGGATCCAATACCATCCACAAGATGGGAATGGGGTCCACTACCACCGACAAGATGGGTATGGGGTCCACTACCACCAACAAGATGGGTATGGGGGTCCACTACCACCTGCAAGATGGGTATGGGGTCCACTACCACCGACAAGATGGGTATGGGGTCCACTACCACCCACAAGATTGGTATTGGGTCCACTACCATCCACAAGAAGAGAATAGGGTCCACTACCACCCACAAGATGGGTATTGGGTCCACTACCATCCACAAGATAGGAATGGGGTCCACTACCATCCACTAGATGGGAATGGGGTCCACTACCATCCACAAGATGGGTATGGTGTCCATTACCACCCACAGGGTGAGTATGTGGTCCACTACAACCGACAAGATGGGTATGGGGTCCACTACCATCCACAAGATGGGAATTGGGTCCATTACCATCCACAAGATGGGTATGGGGTCCACTACCACCCACAAATTGGGTATGGGATCCACTACCACCAACAAGATGGTAATGGGGTCCACTACCATCCACAAGATGGGTATAAGGTCCACTACCACCCACAAGATGGGTATGGGGTCTACTACCATCCACAAGATGGGTATTGGTCCACTACCATCCACAAGATGGGTATGGGGTCCACTAACATCCACAAGATGGGTATGGGGTCTACTTTCACCCACAGGATGAGTATTGGATCCACTACCACCGACAAGATGGTTATGGGGGTCCACTACCATCCACAAGATAGGTATTGGTCCACTACCATCCACAAGATGGGTAAGGGGTCCACTAACATCCACATGATGGGTATGGGGGTCCACTACCATCTACAAGATGGGTATGGGATCTAATACCATCCACAACATGGGTATGGGGTCCACTAACATCCACAAGATGGGTAAGGGGTTCAGTACCACCCATAGGATGTGTAATTGGTCCATTATTATCCACAAGATGGGTATGGGGTCCACTACCATCCACAAGCTCGGTATGGGGTCCACTACCACCCACAGGATGAGTATTGGGTCCACTACCATCCACAAGATGGGTATGGGGTCCACTACCAACCACAGGATGAGTATGGGGTTCACTACCACCGACAAGATGGGTATGGGGTTCACTACCATCCACAAGATGGGTATTGGTCCACTACCACCGACAAGATGGATATGGGGGTCCACTACCACCCACAGGATGGGTATGGGGTCCACTACCATCCACAAAATGGGTATAGGGTCCACTACCACCCACAAGACGGGTATAGCGTCCATTTCAACCACAAGATGGGTATGGGGTCCACTACCACCCATAGGATGAGTATGGGGTCCACTACCACCGACAAGATGGGTATGGGGTCCACTACTGTCCACAAGATGGGAATGGGGTCCACTACCACTCACAGGATGAGTATGGGGTCCACTAACACCGACAAGATGGGTATGGGGTCCTCTACCATCAACATGATGGGAATGGGGTCTAATACCAACCACAAGATGGGTATGGGGTCCACTACCACCCACAAGATGTGAATATTGTCTACTACCATCCACAAGATGCGTATGGGGTCCACTATCACCCAAGAGATGGGTATGGGTTCCATTACTGCCCACAGGATGAGTATGGGGTCCACTACCACCGACAGAATGAGTATGGGTTCACTACCACCGACATGATGGGTATGGGTCCACTATCATCCACAAGATGGTATGGTGCCGACTACCACCCACAAGATGGGTATGGTGTCCACTACCATCCACAAAATGGGTATAGGGTCCACTACCACCGACAAGATGGGTATAGCGTCCATTTCAACCACAAGATGGGTATGGGGTCCACTACTATCCACAAGATGGGAATGGGGTCTACTTCCATCTACTAGATGGGTATGGGGTCCACTACCACCCACAGGATGCGTATGGGGTCCACTACCACTGACAAGATGGGCATGTTGTCCACTACCATCCACAAGATGGGAATGGGGTCTACTACCAACCACAAGATGGGTATGGGGTCCACTACCATCCAGAAGATGTGAATATGGTCCACTACCATCCATAAGATGGGTATGGGGTCCACTAATAACCACAAGATGGGTATGGGGTCCACTACCACCCACAGTATGAGTATGGGGTCCACTACCACCGACAAGATGGGTATGGGGTCCAGTACCACCCTCAAGATGGGTATGGGGTCCACTACCACCAACAAGATGGGTATGGGGTTCACTACCACCCACAGGATGAGTATGGGGTCCACTACCACCGAGAAGATGGGTATGGGGTCCACTACCATCCACAAGATGGGTATGGAGTCCAATACCATCCACAAGATGGGTATGGGGTCCACTACCATCCACATGATGGGTATGGGGTCCACTACCATCCACAAGATGGGTATGGGATCCACTACCACCCACAGGATAAGTATGGGGGTTCACTACCACCGACAAGATGGGTATGGGATCCACTACCACCCACAGGATGAGTATGGGGTCCACTACCATATACAAGATGAGTATGGGGTCCACTACCACCGACAAGATGGGTATGGGGTCCACTACCACCCACAGGATGAGTATGGGGTCCACTACCACCGACAAGATGGGTATGGGGTCCACTACCATCCGCAAGTCCGGTATGGGGTCCACTACCACCCACAGGATGACTATTGGGTCCACTACCATCCACAAAATGGGTATGGGGTCCACTACCACCAACAAGATCTGTATGGAGTCCACTACCCTCCACAATATGGGTATGGGGGTCCACTACCATCCACAAGATAGGTATGGGTTCCACTACCACCCACAAGATGGGTATGGAGTCCACTACCACCCACAGGGTGAGTATAGGGTTCACTACCACCGACAAGATGGGTATGGGGTCCACTACAACCGACAAGATGGGTATGGGGGTCCACTGCCACCCACAAGATGGGTATAGCGACCATTTCCACCACAAGATGGGTATGGGGTCAACTACCACCAACAGGATGAGAATGGGGTCCACTAACACCGACAAGATGGGTATGGGGTCCACTACCATCCACAAGATGGGAATGGGGTCCGCTACCATCCACAAGATGGGTATTGGTCTACTATCACCCACAGGATGAGTATGGGGTCACCTACCACCCACAGGGTGAGTATAGGGTTCACTATCACCGACAAGATGGGTATGGGGTCCACTACAACCGACAAGATGGGTATGGGGGTCCACTGCCACCCACAAGATGGGTATAGCGTCCATTTCAACCACAAGATTGGTATGGGGTCAACTACCACCCACAGGATGAGAATGGGGTCCACTAACACCGACAAGATGTGAATGGGGTCCACTACCACAGACAAGATGGGTATGGGGTCCACTACTATCCACAAGATGGGAATGGGGTCCACTACCATCCACAAGATAGGTATGGGTTCGACTACCTCCCACAGGATGAGTATGGGGTCCACTACCACCCACAGGGTGAGTATGGGGTTCACTACCACCGACAAGATGGGTATGGGGTCCACTACTACCGACAAGATGGGTCCAATAACATCCACAAGATGAGAATGGGGTCTACTACCATCCACAAGATGGGTATGGGTTCCACTACCACCCACAAGTTGGGTTTGGGGTCCATTACAACCCACAGGATGAGTATGGGGTCCGATACCACCGAAAAGATGGATATGGGGTCCACTACCATCCACAAGATGGGAATGGGGTCCGCTACCATCCACAAGATGGGTATTGGTCTACTATCACCCACAGGATGAGTATGGGGTCAACTACTACCCACATGACGGGTTTGGGGTCCACTACAACCCCCAGACTGAGTATGGGGTATCTACTGGCAACAAGATGGGTATGGGGGTCCACTACTATCCACAAGATCTGTATGGGGTCCACTACCACCCACAAAATGGGTATGGGGTCCACTACCACCCACAAGATGGTTAAGGGGTCCTCTACCACTGATAAGGTGGGTATGGGGTCCACTACCATCCACAAGATGGGAATGGGGTCCACTACCACCGACAAAACGGGTATGGGGTCCACTACCACCGACAAGATGGGTATGGGGGTCCACTACCATCCACAAATGGGTATGGGGTCCACTACCACCCACAAGTTGGATATGGGGTCCTCTACCACCCACATGATGTGAATGGGGTCCACTACCATCCACATGATGGGTATAGGTCCACTACCACGCACAAGATGGTTATGGGGTCCATTACCACCCACAGGATGAGTTTGGGGTCCACTACCTCCGTCAAGATGGATATGGGGTCCACTACCATCGACAAGATGAGAATGGGGTCCACTACCATCCACAAGATGGGTATGGCGTCTACTACCACCCCCTGGATGAGTATGGGGTCCACTACCACCCACAAGATGGTTATGGGATCCACTACCATTGACAAGATGGGTATGGGGTCCACTACCATCCACAAGATGGGAATGGGGTCCACTACCAAAGACAAGATGGGTATGGGATCCAATACCATCCACAAGATGGGAATGGGGTCCACTACCACCGACAAGATGGGTATGGGGTCCACTACCACCAACAAGATGGGTATGGGGGTCCACTACCACCTGCAAGATGGGTATGGGGTCCACTACCACCGACAAGATGGGTATGGGGTCCACTACCACCCACAAGATTGGTATTGGGTCCACTACCATCCACAAGAAGAGAATAGGGTCCACTACCACCCACAAGATGGGTATTGGGTCCACTACCATCCACAAGATAGGAATGGGGTCCACTACCATCCACTAGATGGGAATGGGGTCCACTACCATCCACAAGATGGGTATGGTGTCCATTACCACCCACAGGGTGAGTATGTGGTCCACTACAACCGACAAGATGGGTATGGGGTCCACTACCATCCACAAGATGGGAATTGGGTCCATTACCATCCACAAGATGGGTATGGGGTCCACTACCACCCACAAATTGGGTATGGGATCCACTACCACCAACAAGATGGTAATGGGGTCCACTACCATCCACAAGATGGGTATAAGGTCCACTACCACCCACAAGATGGGTATGGGGTCTACTACCATCCACAAGATGGGAATTGGTCCACTACCATCCACAAGATGGGTATGGGGTCCACTAACATCCACAAGATGGGTATGGGGTCTACTTTCACCCACAGGATGAGTATTGGATCCACTACCACCGACAAGATGGTTATGGGGGTCCACTACCATCCACAAGATAGGTATTGGTCCACTACCATCCACAAGATGGGTAAGGGGTCCACTAACATCCACAAGATGGGTATGGGGGTCCACTACCATCTACAAGATGGGTATGGGATCTAATACCATCCACAACATGGGTATGGGGTCCACTAAGATCCACAAGATGGGTAAGGGGTTCAGTACCACCCATAGGATGTGTAATTGGTCCATTATTATCCACAAGATGGGTATGGGGTCCACTACCATCCACAAGCTCGGTATGGGGTCCACTACCACCCACAGGATGAGTATTGGGTCCACTACCATCCACAAGATGGGTATGGGGTCCACTACCAACCACAGGATGAGTATGGGGTTCACTACCACCGACAAGATGGGTATGGGGTTCACTACCATCCACAAGATGGGTATTGGTCCACTACCACCGACAGAATGAGTATGGGTTCACTACCACCGACAAGATGGATATGGGGGTCCACTACCACCCACAGGATGAGTATTGAATGTAAGACTAACCGGGTGTGGAGCGTTGTAGTAATCATTCAGTATTAGGGACTTAGGCGGAAGTTACGAGTGCAAGTGGTAACCGCAGAGGTCAAGTGGTCTAGGGGTATTGGAAGTGTATTTACCAAATAGAGTATGTTAATATATTATTAACATACTCTATTAGGTAAATACACTTCCAATACCCAAAGACCACTACCATCCACAAGATGGGTATGGGGTCCACTACCACCCACAAGAACGGTATGGGGTCCACTACCACCCACAGGATGAGTATGGGGTCCACTACCACCGACAAGATGGGTATGGGGTCCACTACCATCCACATGAGGGGAATGGGGTCCCTTACCATCCACAAGATCGGTATGGTGTCCACTACCACCCACAGGATGAGTATGGGGTCCACTACCACCCACAAGATGGGCATTGGGTCCACTACCACCGAGAAGATCTGTATGGGATACACTACCACCCAAAAGTTGGGTATGGGGTCCACTACCACCCACAAGATGCGTATGGGGTCCACTACCACCAACAAGATTGGTATGGGGGTCCACTACCATCCACAAGATGGGTATGGGGTCCACTACCACCCACAAGAAGTGTATGGGGTCCACTACCACCCACAAGATGGGTATGGGGTCCACTACCTCCCACAGGATGAGTATGGGGTCTATTACCACCGACAAGATTGGTATGGGGTCCACTACCACCCACAGGATGAGTATGGGGTCCACTACCACCCACATGATGGGTATTGGGTCCACTACCACCGAGAAGATGGGTATGGGATACACTACCACCCAAAAGTTTGGTATGGGGTCCACTACCACCCACAAGATGCGTATGGGGTCCACTACCACCAACAAGATTGGTATGGGGGTCCACTATCATCCACAAGATGGGTATGGGGTCCACTACCACCCACAAGAAGTGTATGGGGTCCACTACCACCCACAAAATGGGTATGGGGTCCACTACCTCCCACAGGACGAGTATGGGGTCTATAACCACCGACAAGATGGGTATGGGGTCCACTACCACCCACAGGATGAGTATGGGGTCCACTACCACCCACAAGATGCATATGGGGGTCCACTACCACAGAGAAGACAGGGTGGGATCCACTACCACCCACAAGTTGGGTATGGGGTCCACTACCGCCCACAAGATGGGTATGGGGTTCACAACCACCAACAAGATTGGTATGAAGGTCCACTACCATCCACAAGATGGGTATGGGGTCTACTACCACCCACAAGATGGGTATGGGGTCAATTACCACCCACAAGATGAGTATGGGGTCCACTATCACCGACAAGATGGGTATGGGGTCCACTACCACCCACAAGATGGGTACGGGGTCCACTACCACCCACAGGATGAGTATGGGGTCCACTACCACCGACATGATGTCTATGGGGTCCACTACCACCCACAAGATGGGTATGGGGTGTGAGGGGATGGTTCACCAGCTCACTTACAATAGCGCTCTTATGCCTGTGGGAGCCAGTACACTTGTTAAGTGCACTTGTTAAGTGGGCGGACTTAAGTTTGGTAACCAGCAACCGAAACATCTAGTGTTTGGGCTCATGTGAGAGCCCCAGTCATCAGCAGTCCATAAATGTTACCCTGGCCGGGGTGGCATGTCTGTGGACAGTGCTAGAGCTGATAGCATCATCTCCTTGTATGGCATGGAGCCAGACAACTTTGCGCAGGAACAGCTAGGCCGTCGGTGTGGGTGAGCTGTGGGCCTCCCGCGCTCGCTGGCCACTTGAGTCGTTGTCATGGAAACAGCCGCCATCTTAGTAAACATCTTGAGCCGCCATGTTGGTCGGCCATCTTGGAGTTGCCCTAGGGGCTATGCTTCACCGTTGCTGATTGGATGAGAGGGGTAGGCCGCTGTATGCCTTCCTCTCATTGGTTATTTCGAGAAGGACGCGGGGATCGTCGGTGTAGCAGCATTCTGAACACAGCTGCCACCTTGTCAAGACGCTCTCTTTACTCAATTCGGCCAAATTGAAGTATAGGGCATCGTGGTGGCTGGACTACTCAACTGCTGATGCTTCCTGCTTCACCTACGACAACGGTCGTCACAGAATCCGGCTGAAGTCGTCGCTTGGAGGGGTTTAAGACATTTTTGTGCAAGGGATAGAGGTACAGTGATCTGGGATCGTGGGGAATGTGCATACGAGCAGCAACAGACTCGTAGATCCCATACCAGTGATGATTAGACTTGCTAGTGCTCTGTAGCAGTCGATGGGAACGGGGAAATTCGTGTCAGTGTTAAGGCAAATTTCCCATGTTTGTGTGAGACGCCATCGTGGTGCGCGTCACCTGGGTATGAACGCTTCACTTCACCGGTGAGTCGAGGGTGCGAACTCAGCCGTGTTGAGTGGGAGGGGTTCGAGTGTGGGCCAATTTTTTTGAATAAATACTACCGCCGCTTACGCCACCCGGAGCGAGCCAGCCACCGGAAGTGGGGTGCCTGATGTATGGGAAGGTGTGTAGCCCGCAGTGTGAATGAGTAAGTACCTATGTGTGTATTTCTGGTGATTAGTAGTCTCTGAAGCTTGAATTCGAGGTCAAGTGTTCCGTCACATTGTCACGCAGCACCTGTTCAGGTGGAGTCAATTGTGGGTGAGGAGATATTCACCTTTGTGTCATCTTGTCAGTCCAGAGGGACTTAAATCTGGTGTACGCAGACGTACAGTGTGTGTGTGTATGTGGGGGTACACACAGGAACAGAGTATACATAGATTAGCCAAGGACTGAGAGGATGTCCATGTAATAATTATATTATTTCATTGTGGTAATCATTTTTGATCGCCCGTGGGACGGAGTGATATCATTTCCATGTGTGGTCTTGCAGGTGTGGAATTCCAACACTGAGCGCTCAGGTATGTGTAACGCCAGTAATTCCTGGCAATGATTATTGAGGAGTGTACCACAGTGTGGTCTTAATTTCTTGTATTGTTCCCAGGGCCGTGACAAGTGTGATTTATATTTATATATATATATGTATTAACGTAATTTTGGTGAGTTTTGGTGAGTGACGTGGCTGTCTGTAGAGACCACCCCCGCTCTGTCGAGTAACGTAACTCTCGAGTGTTTATCGACATGCGTGATCGATAAATCACTCACCCATGTGATTTAAGGAGTGTGAGATCTCTTTAGTGTTCCCAATAACGTTTGATAGCTGTAGGCTACATGTATCAGCTGTAATTATATATATATATATATATATATATATATATATATATATATATATATATATATATATATATATATATATATATATATATATATATATATATATATATACATATATATATATATATATATATATATATATATATATATATATATATATATATACATATATATATATATATATATATATATATATATATATATATTTTGGTAGCAGTCTTTCCTGTAGACATATATTATTAAATATGACCGAAAAAGTAAGATTAATAATTCTAACACGAATTTTCTCAATCTTTCGTACATTACGCTTCACTGTTGGAGGTAAATCAAAAATCACTTCTCCAAAATTCATTTTTATTTCTAGTCTGACGCGACACGGGCGCGTTTCGTAAAACTTATTACATTTTCAAAGACTTCACAAATACACAACTGATTAGAACTTACGTCTCTCTGATATTATATCTACATTTGAGTGAGGTGGGAAGGGTGATGTGGCATTATCAACACAAGACAGAACAGGAGGGGATATTAATAGGGTATTAAAAGTATCAACACAAGACAGAACAGAAACAATGGGTATTGAATAGAAGTGTTTGTAGAAAGCCTATTGGTCCATATTTCTTGATGCTTCTATATTGGAGCGGAGTCTTGAGGTGGGTAGAATATAGTTGTGCAATAATTGGCTGTTGATTGCTGGTGTTGACTTCTTGATGTGTAGTGCCTCGCAAACGTCAAGCCGCCTGCTATCGCTGTATCTATCGATGATTTCTGTGTTGTTTACTAGGATTTCTCTGGCGATGGTTTGGTTATGGGAAGAGATTATATGTTCCTTAATGGAGCCCTGTTGCTTATGCATCGTTAAACGCCTAGAAAGAGATGTTGTTGTCTTGCCTATATACTGGGTTTTTTGGAGCTTACAGTCCCCAAGTGGGCATTTGAAGGCATAGACGACGTTAGTCTCTTTTAAAGCGTTCTGTTTTGTGTCTGGAGAGTTTCTCATGAGTAGGCTGGCCGTTTTTCTGGTTTTATAGTAAATCGTCAGTTGTATCTTCTGATTTTTGTCTGTAGGGATAACGTTTCTATTAACAATATCTTTCAGGACCCTTTCCTCCGTTTTATGAGCTGTGGAAAAGAAGTTCCTGTAAAATAGTCTAATAGGGGGTATAGGTGTTGTGTTAGTTGTCTCTTCAGAGGTTGCATGGCTTTTCACTTTCCTTCTTATGATGTCTTCGATGAAACCATTGGAGAAGCCGTTATTGACTAGGACCTGCCTTACCCTACAGAGTTCTTCGTCGACTTGCTTCCATTCTGAGCTGTGGCTGAGAGCCCAAAAAACCCAGTATATAGGCAAGACAACAACATCTCTTTCTAGGCGTTTAACGATGCATAAGCAACAGGGCTCCATTAAGGAACATATAATCTCTTCCCATAACCAAACCATCGCCAGAGAAATCCTAGTAAACAACACAGAAATCATCGATAGATACAGCGATAGCAGGCGGCTTGACGTTTGCAAGGCACTACACATCAAGAAGTCAACACCAGCAATCAACAGCCAATTATTGCACAACTATATTCTACCCACCTCAAGACTCCGCTCCAATATAGAAGCATCAAGAAATATGGACCAATAGGCTTTCTACAAACACTTCTATTCAATACCCATTGTTTCTGTTCTGTCTTGTGTTGATACTTTTAAAACCCTATTAATATCCCCTCCTGTTCTGTCTTGTGTTGATAATGCCACATCACCCTTCCCACCTCACTCAAATGTAGATATAATATCAGAGAGACGTAAGTTCTAATCAGTTGTGTATTTGTGAAGTCTTTGAAAATGTAATAAGTTTTACGAAACGCGCCCGTGTCGCGTCAGACTAGAAATAAAAATGAATTTTGGAGAAGTGATTTTTGATTTACCTCCAACAGTGAAGCGTAATGTACGAAAGATTGAGAAAATTCGTGTTAGAATTATTAATCTTACTTTTTCGGTCATATTTAATAATATATATATATATATATATATATATATATATATATATATATATATAAATATATATATATATATATATATATATATATATATATATATATATATATATATATATATATATATATATATATATATATATATATATAATCGTAGTGACACGGTGCCCAGTGTTATTTACTGTGTGGTGATTGCAATATATTGACCTATGTTCTAGGGGTCATTTGCAACAGTAAGTAAGTAAGTGTTGTGCAGTATCCTAATATTTGGAAGTTAGAGTACTTGCCGTGTGTGTTATTGCAAAGGGGTTGTTATTTGATGGTGATTGTTGCTAGTGTTGAGCATCACCGTATGTGATTGCAGTCCAGTAAAGTCATTGTGGGGCAGTGTTCTAGAGGGTACATGTCCTGTATGTCATTTTACTAGATTCTGCAGTATTGTTATTGCAACCGGATTGTAACATAAATCACTGTGATTTGTTAGTGTGATTTGTCATTGTCGTGGGGGAACTCTTCTGTAGACGAGTACTTGGGTACAAATATATTCTCCTGGTTATCTGGTAGGACATCGAAGTCCAGTATTCAGTTAGGTGATTGCGAGGCAATTAATATAACGTAACCAAGGGAACGCCCATTGCTTTAAGAGAATTTGTTCTTAGACAATTTGAGTAACGTAGAATACGTTTGGGTTAATTTACGTTCCTGCAAGCAGCTACGGTAGTCTCGAGGAGCCTAGCCATCAGCCAGATAAGAATTAGAGTATTGTCTGTCGTAATTAACGGTCAGTGGGCCGGGTAATTGACGTGTTTCAGGAAGGCAAAGTAATTAACCTCGATCCTTGTTTGATCGACTCACACGAAGGCTACATTGTTCCATTAACGTAACGTCGTTATCTGCCCGGAAGTACCGGCACTTGATTGACTCGTGGGAGGAGTAACGTCATTTTAGAATAACGTAAACGTGGTGCTAATTAGTGTTATTAGCCACCTGAATTGGTCTGAGTATGGAAGGCTTAGACGGAATTCATACCTTAATGTAAATTGCTGAGCCAGTGTGAAAGGTTGCGTATTTTAATTGTTTAATTATTGATCTTGAGGATAGTAATTAATTACTCTAAAGGTAATCACGAGTGATTACCGTTTTCTTAGCACTTTGGACATTGTAAATCAGAGTTTACCATCGTAGAGTGATTAGTAACCGATTAACGTAAATTAACGTAACTAGTAAAGAGATTAATCAGCTGTCTGGAAGTACAGGGATTAATGGGATTTTCTCACTGAATGCTCGACGTGTAGAGTGTTGTTTAATTTCCGCGTTACTAGCGACAGTTGTAAGAGTTGTTAATTTAACGTAAATGTTACCTTGTTATTAACGAAAATCAATTGTTATTGATTGTTGATCGTCCGTGGGACGGAGTGTTAACGTAAGGATTAATTTGAGGAAGGGTGCTGGAGTTGCCAGTGAACCCATTAGCTATTGTTGTCATTGAAAGACTACTGATTTGATTGCATTGCAACCACCATTGCAGGTGTAGACTGCACTGAGGCGTAGAACAGTTAGGAGGTTACTGGAGACGTATTTCAGAACCTACTGTGTCATTGTTGTAATTGCGATTACAGATCTGTTAGTTCTTGCTTGCTTGTTGATTCCTCTGTGGTCACGCTTATGTTCGAGTTAGTTCATTATGCAGTCCGAGGGGCTGGTGTCTAGCTGTCATTGATAGTGTCACAGGAAGGATTTCGAGTAACGTCATTGACATTTCTTTTTGTTTTGTTGTAGTAGTTAGTACTTTATTGAATAAACTAAGTTGTTATGGTTAACACTGTCTTTTCGTTACACCCCCACACATTATTATTGTTATGCAAATGTTCTTCACACTCGACTAATAAAATGGAGACTAATTTTCTGAGCTTTAGATCAAATATACGGCACCACACAACAATAAATTATTGTTGTGAGAGCCCGTGACCTACTCGTTAGATTCGCTTTGGCGAATGGCGAAGGTCGGCGGCCTAGTGAGGGGGATTTCAATTTTCATTGGGGTCTCGGCGTTTGCTCGCGCCTAGTCAATTGTTCATACATGGTCCCAAAGTGAGGAATGAGCTGTTTACTACACTGGTGTGTTAGCTAAGCAAGTCCTTCCTCAGGCGACCTAGTTGAATATCACTACAGGAATAAAGGTTAAAGAATAAAGAAAATTCTTAGAAATTTTCCGAGCTAAAATTCCTTATACCAATTACAATTCATTCCAAAATTTCTCACAAGATACTAAAACTCTCACATGGGGTCCACTGCAACCAGCAAGATGGGTATGGGGGTCCACTACCATCCACAAGATGGGTATGGGGTCCACTACCACCCACAAGATGGGTATGGGGTCCATTACCACCCTCAGGATGAGTACGTGATCCACTACCACCGACAAGATGGGTATGGGGTCCATTACCACCCTCAGGATGAGTACGTGATCCACTACCACCGACAAGATGGGTATGGGGGTCTACCACCATCCACAAGATGGGTATGGGGGTCAACTAACATCCACAAGATGGGTATGGGGTCCACTACCACCCACAAGATGGGTATGGGGTCCACTACCACCCACAGGATGAGTATGGGGTCCACTACCACCGACAAGATGGTGTTGTAATCCACAAGTTAGTAGGAATTATTAGCTAGAGGATCATTACTACAACACTTAACGAATGATGATTGGAAGTACATGTTAAGTAGACAGACTATGGATCACATATCTAAGAAAGGTCAATGGATTAAGACCGAAGCTGTTTAGCCAAATTAATAATTCCTGGAGAGAGGAATTATTCTTCGTCAGGCTTCTAGGATCAAGGTTACCGCTCTAGGGATAAGGTTAATCGGATTATACCTTCCTTGAGAGGCGAGGTGAAATGTTTGAGGCCATGGTTGGCTAAAGTCAGTCTGATTGTGGGAGTTGAACTGAGAAGTCCTCTGGATCTCCGTTTGCCGAAGCAGCGAAGTGTAGCAGACAACTATGCGAGAACCTGATGTGATCTTAGTGACGAAGTTAAGTCTGCAGTATGTGAGTATTGAATGAAAGACTAACCGGGTGTGGAGCGGTGTAGTAATCATTCCGAATTAGGGACTTAGGCGGAAGTTACGAGTGTGGGTGGTGATCGTGGAGGTCAAGTGGTCTATGGGTATTGGAAGTGTATTGACCTCATAGAGTATGTTAATATGTTATTATTTGTCAGAGTCTATTCTTTGTAATTAAATGACAAAACCCGACGGCCTTTAAATACCTTCCATATGTTCATTCATTGTGTTCCAGTACAAACCTTGTGGTACGCCTCAAGGGTCTGGTGTGTGTTGGAGTATAGGTGGTAGTAACGGTTGCTGAGGCAAGGTGTTATGTGTTGTGTAATCGCTGTGTTCGGAATGAACCGGGGTTCAGCGTCACGACATATTTGGTGGCAACCTAGTGTTTTGGAGCGCAAACAGGTTTTGGAACACTTTGAGAGATGAAGGAAGTGTGTTACTGGTTTAGTTGGTGAGGGAATGTTCGGAAATTGGTAGACGTCGGGTTGTGTTCAGGACGGTGCATATTGGAGTGAGGAAGAGAAGGTGTGTGGGCCAGTGAATGGCCATAGTGGGTGTGGGGCCAAGGTGTGTGGCCAAGTGGAGTGGCCACGTTGTTCGGCAGGGAAAGGTCTCCTAAGGGGTGGAAACAGTAGTGTGGGGAACTGATAAGTGACGTTGTTAATGGTGGCTTAAAATTATAAGTGATTCTAGTGAGATTAAGGGAATAAGGCCAAGTAAGGTTACTGTACGGTAAAGCGTCAAGCTGGTTCATACACGAGCACATAAGGGGCGAGTAGCCATGACGGGTACGGGTAGTAATAGGGGCGCCAGTGGCCAGGCCACGAGTAATGTCGGTCAGGGTGAGAGTGATGATAACACGGCGGCGTTGCTTACAGCGCAGGCGGCAGCGTCAGAGACAATTGGGCACGTTGCACAGTGGTTGAAAAATGTGTTGAGCACGCATGAGACGACTAATGCAGGACCTAAGGTATATGGAGACATACCCACGTTTTGGGGCGCCAAACGGGATCCGAAAGGTCAGTTACTGACGGATTTTAGAACATTTTTCTTTGCTCTAGAGAAGGCGACTAGTGTGGGGTCATGGTCGGATCAGGCAAAGATTGCATTGGCATATTCCAAGGTGAAAGGGGAAGCAAAGACCCTGCTCAACTCGGCGGAAATTAGAGAAATAAATAGTTATAGCGAGTTTAAACAGGAACTGATAGATCATTACGATGTGCAGCACGATGCAGTAGAACTAAAGGCTCAGGTAGCTGTACTTAAACGAGAACCAGGGGAACAATTAAGGGCGTTTGGCCATAGAATAAGACTCTTGGGCGATGTGATTGAGCGGACGGAAACGCAGTTCACGGGGGTAGTAAGAGATTCTATGCAACGGAGTGTTTTTTTCGGTGCATTACCGCGGGAGAGTGTGTTACACTGCAGGGAAGCTAAGTCTTTTAAGGAAGCAGTGAAACATGCAGTGTTTTGGGCGGAGAATAGCCCGACACATAAACTGACAGAGGATGACATTTTCAAGGAAGTGTCCCCTAAGGAACAGGCAAATCTTGCAGACACGCAAGAGAGACAGGCTCAGCTCTGGGCCCCAGTAGCTCAGCCAGTGGAGGATGGACCCGCGGCGGGGGTCACACATTCCTAGGGCAAGGGGCGAGGTGCTCCGCGACGTAACAATAATAAGGGCTGGGAGCGAAGGGAGTTCCAGGGACACAATACGAGTGGGGTGTCGTGGGGACCCCTTCAGGGTACTCGTGGGCAGCGGGGAGGCTATAATCAAGGGGCACGTGGAGGCAGGTTCACTCCTGCTACACCACGATACACGCCTGCTCAGGGAGCAACAGGAATGTACCACCAGAACCAGGGTACCGGTAGAGGGTATCCCCGGGGAACGGGGTACACTGCAGGTAAACACGAGCCAGAACGACCTAAGCAGACCAAAGTGTGTAAGCTTTGTGGTGACGGTAGTCACTTGGCCTGGCAGTGTAAGCTTTTTGTTCCGCCTAATTACCCAGTGTGTACAGTAGGGGGTGGCGGACAGTGGTTGTGTACCGTCGGGTCGGGTCATCCCATAAAGGTGCATTTACGGTTAAAGGGCACTATCTATACAGCTTTGGTGGACACCGGTGCTTCCGTGTCCATCATGAGTCGTAGCGTGTTAGGATCAGACGTCAGGCTGATACCGAACAACAGGAGATTAACGGCGGTGGGGGATAATGCGTTGCGGGTGTTGGGTGAGACAACTGTGGATTTCGAGCTAGAAGATAGATGGTTTAAACATAGTTTTGTAGTAATACAGGATATACGGCTGAAACATACCAACATTATCTTGGGAATTGATTTCCTCGAAAAATACTCATGTACCATAGCGTTCAGCGCAAGGGGGAATAAATTGGTATGTGGGGGTCAAGCGGTAGACGTTAACAAGGTGAGGAGTAGAGAAGGAGTAGCAGTAGTGAGGGGTAACTGTGGTAACTCGGCTGGGGACCAGAATATACAGTGGGCAGTCACGGTACCCAAGGATGTCACCATTCCGGGAGAAGCATCCTTAGTGATTAAAATGGCATGTAAAGCCAAGGGAGTAGACGCTGTGCAAATTGAGCCATTGGATAATCCAGCAGGGTTGGTGATAATGGAGACTATTGAAGACATAAATGAAGGGGTAATTCGGTTGAGGGTTTTTAATCCCTCTCGGTGGCCAGTTACCTTGAGTAAGCATGCACAGGTAGCATGGGGGCACCCTGTGGAGGAGATTATTGCAGCCATGTCAGTAAGCCAGAGTGAGGGCGATGAGGATAGAATGGATAAATTAATGGGCATAGTGGATAGGATGTCCATGGAAAGGGAGGTTAAGGAAGCCTTAAGGGGCTTAGTCAGGGAGTTCCCGGATGTTTTTGCGTTGAGAGGGGAACCCCCGGGGTGCATTACTCAAGGAGCACATAGGATTGACGTAGAGAGCGCACATCCAGTATATACGAGACCATATAGCATACCAGTGGCACACCAGAGGTAGGTGAAGGAGGAGATAAGCCAGCTAAGGGAGCTTGATATCATTGAACCATCCAGTTCACCGTGGCACAGCCCTCTCGTAGTAGTCAGGAAAAAGTATGGGGGAGTGAGGTTATGCGTAGATTTCCGCAGAATAAACAAGCTGACGAAAGACGAAGCATACCCATTACCTAACATACAGGACACATTGACACACTTGAAGGGTACACAATATTTTACCACATTAGACCTACTCAGTGGGTATCACCAGATACCGCTGGAGGAAGAGTCGAAGGAAATCACAGCGTTTAGTGCGTGCAACGAGCTCTGGCAATATAAACGACTTCTTTTCGGGTTGAAGTCAGCATCTGCTGTGTTCAGTAGGCTAATGATGAGTGTATTATCGGGGTTGATAGGTCCCACAGCGTTGCTGTACCTCGATGACGTAATCGTGCTGGGAAAGTCATTAGAGGAGCACATGCATAATTTGAGGTAACTCTTGCTAAGGCTGAGGTCACACAACCTCAAAGTGAATTTCGAAAAATGCTGTTTTTTTTTTGGAGAATCGGTAACATTCCTGGGCACAGGTCACAGGAGGTCAGGTGGTGGTGGGTACGGTGAGTATCGGCGTAATGAGGTCAGGTGCGTCAGGACGCAGAGCCTGGCTGTTGAGAGACGCGGTGTTATAATGAGGTCATCAGTGGTGGGGTTGACCAGAGGTGATGGTGTGACGGAGTGGGTAAGTCTTATGGATAAGATTACAATGTAGAATTTCAAAATTTCAGGTGTTGATGGTTGCAGTGGGCGATCCAAGTAGATATACTAATTTCTCATTAATTAAGTTGTTACAGGAATCTCGCTAGAGGCGAGCCAGTGGCTGTATGATGCTTTAGTGACATTAGTTGTGAAATGATTTTAATGTGGTATTTATTGTGATAATGTATGTGTATGTATATACTGTATGTGTATGTATATACTGTATGTGTATGTATATACTGTATGTGTATGTATATACTGTATATTACCTCATCGGCACCATTACTGAGTGTTAGGCTTGAGAAGGTCCCCCGGGATCATGTCACAGAGCTTCAGGTAGAGTAGAAAGGAAGCCATGAGGCTACACTCAGTAATTCTAGAAAAAAAGGGGGTGGAAGTGAAGCCAACGTGACGTTATAGGCGAAATTCGCCCCCTGACATCAAAGCAGGGATAAGGGCCAGCTACAATGGTTTTGCAGCTGCGCTCAGGCTATATACGGGGAGAGAGTTAGGAGCCGAGAGGATTATGTAATAATGGGATCGAGCCAGGGGGCTCCGAGGGAATATTTTGCAGGTACAGCGGTCGGGAAGGTGTGAATACAGGTGGACACACTCTGGGCGGAAAGGGCCTAAAGTAATGTGCTACAGCTGTGATGAGCACAGCAAGGAAGGATGACCAGAGACCTGTGAGGTATCTACAGCGTTCTGGGATTGGTGCCCTGGAACGAGACGTCAGCACAGACCCGAGGGAACATGACCCTGGGGTAGGAATCTCCGTTGTTCTGGAGGCCACGATCACGTTAGCTCAGAGCAACGATGGGACATTGACAACATTCACCAGGCTGGATAGCCTGGGTTTTGTCTGGGTCATGGAGGATCTATGACCTAGCAACCATGGGACACGAAGACAAGAGAAGTGATGCTGCCAATTGTGGAGGAGGCCAGTGAAACATTGTGTGACCATTCTAAGCCCTTATGTCAACAGTACAGGGCAAGATGTTAAATTGTTAGTAACTTATTATTAAGGATGAAGAACCTTAGATATATATGTGTGTGTATATATTAATGACTAGTGTCATTTCTGTTTAAGTGCCAGCATTCTGGTCCATGTAATTTTATGGTTATGTTTGTATGTAATTATTTGTCAGCAGTTTAGGTATATGTGCATTGTTGGAGATGGGAAAAATTATTACAGACTATTTTACCTGTGCTATGATGTGAATATAATGTGTATGTTGGAGAAGTGTTGTGAGTCATGTCGTGGAAAATTTTAATTTATTTCATCGTGTGTATGATGAACTTATTGGATGATTTTTTAGTTGTACACATATGGTGGGTGCATCCTCCAGGTCCTTGCACTAATGGAACCATTGCAATGATGCATATGGGGACATATGCGTGTTTAAGGAGGGGAGTGGTGTTGTAATCCAGAAGTTAGTAGGAATTATTAGCTAGAGGATCATTACTACAACACTTAACGAATGATGATTGGAAGTTCATGTTAAGTAGACAGGCTATGGATCACATATCTAAGAAAGGTCAATGGATTAAGACCGAAGCTGTTTAGCCAAATTAATAATTCCTGGAAAGAGGAATTATTCTTCGTCAGGCTTCTTGGATCAAGGTTACCGCTCTAGGGATAAAGTTAATCGGATTATACCTTCCTTGAGAGGCGGGGTGAAATGTTTGAGGCCATGGTTGGCTAAAGTCAGTCTGATTGTGGGAGTTGAACTGAGAAGTCCTCTGGATCTCCGTTTGCGGCAGCAGCGAAGTGTAGCAGACAGCTATGCGAGAACCTGATGTGATCTTAGTGACCAAGTTAAGTCTGCAGTATGTGAGTATTGAATGAAAGACTAACCGGGTGTGGAGCGTTGTAGTAATCATTCCGTATTAGGGACTTAGGCGGAAGTTTCGAATGTGGGTGGTGATCGCGGAGGTCAAGTGGTCTATGGGTATTGGAAGTGTATTGACCTAATAGAGTATGTTAATATGTTATTATTTGTCAGAGTCTATTCTTTGTAATTAAATGACAAAACCCGGCGGCCTTTAAATACCTTTCATATGTTCATTCATTGTGTTCCAGTACAAACCTAGTGGTACGCCTCAAGGGTCTGGTGTGTGTAGGAGTATAGGTGGTAGTAACGGTTGCTGAGGCAAGGTGTTATGTGTTGTGTAATCGCTGTGTTCGGAATGAACCGGGGTTCAGCGTCACGACAGATGGTTATTGGGGTCCACTACCATCCACAAGATGGGTATTAGTCCACTACCATCCACAAGATGGGTATGGTGTCCACTAACATTCTCAAGATGAGTATGGGGGTCCACTACCATCCACAAGATGGGTGTTGGGTCCACTAACATCCACAAGATGGGTATGGGGGTCCACTACCATCCACAAGATGGGAATGGGGTCCATTACCATTTACAAAATGGGTATAGGGTCCAATACCACCCACAAGTTGGGTATGGGGTCCACTACCACCCACAAGATGTGAATGGGGTCCACTACCATCCACAAGATGGGTATAGGGTCAATTACCACCCACAAGATGAGTATGGGGTCCACTATCACCGACAAGATGGGTATGGGGTCCACTACCACCCACAAGATGGGTATCGGGTCCACTACTACCGACAATATGTGTATGGGGTCCACTATCACCGACAAGAAGGGTAGGGGGTCCAATACCACCCACAAGATGGGTATGGGGTCCACTACCACCCACAGGAAGAGTATGGAGTCCACTACCACCGACAAGATAGGTATGCGGTCCACTACCACACACAATATGGGTATGGGGTCCACTACCACCCACAGGATGAGTATGGGGTCCACTACCACCGACAAGATGTGTATGGGGTTCACTACCACCCACAAGATGGGTATGGGGTCCACTGCAACCAGCAAGATGGGTATAGGGGTCCACTACCATCTACAAGATGGGTATGGGGTCCACTACCACTAACAAGATGGGTATGGGGTCCATTACCACACTCAGGATGAGTACGGGATCCACTACCACCGACAAGATGGGTATGGGGTCCACCACCATCCACAAGATGGGTATGGGGGTCAACTACCATCCACAAGATGGGTATGGGGTCATCAACCACCCACAAGATGGTTATGGGGTCCACTACCACCCACAGAATGAGTATGGGGTCCACTACCACCGACACGATGGTTATGGGGGTACAATACCATCCACAAGATAGGTACTGGTCCACTACCATCCACAAGATGGGTGTGGGGTCCACTAGCATCCACAAGATGGGAATGGGGGTCCACTACCATCCATAAGATTGGTATAGGGTCCACTATTATCAACAACATGGGTATGGGGTCCACTAACATCCACAAGACGGGTATGGGGATCCACTACCATCCACAAGATGGGTATGGGGTCCAGTACCACCCACAGGATGAGTAATGGGTCCACTAATATCCACAAGATGGGTATGGGGTCCACTACCATCCACAAGATCGGTATGGGGTCCACTACCACCCACAGGATGAGTATTGGGTCCACTACCATTCACAAGATGGGTATGGGGTCCTCTAACATCCACAGGATGAGTATGGGGTTCACTACCACCGACAAGATGGGTATGGGGTCCATTACCACCCACAGGATGGGTATGGGTTCACTATATACCACCGACAAGATGGATATGGGGGTCCACTACCACCCCAAAGATGGGTATGGGGTCCACTACCATCCACAAGATGGGTATGGGGTTCACTACCAACGACAAGATGGGAATGGGGTCCACTACCACCCACAAGATGGGTATGGGGTCCACTACCACTCACAGGATGAGTATGGAGTCCACTACCACCGACAAGATGGGTATAGAATCCATTTCAACCACAAAATGGGTATAGGGTCCAATACCACCCACAGGATGAGTATGGGGTCCACTACTATCCCCAAGATGGGAATGGGGTCCACTACCATCCACAATATGGGAATAGAGTCCACTACCACCGACATGATGGGTATGGGGTCCACTACCATCCACAAGATGGGAATGGGGTCCACTACCACCGACAAGATGAGTATGGGGTCCACTACTATCCCTAAGATGGGAATGGGGTCCACTACCATCCACTAGATACGTATGGGGTCCACTACCACCCACAGGATGAGTATGGGGTCCACTACCACTGACAAGATGGGTATGTGGTCCACTACCATCCACAAGATGGGAATGGGGTCTACTACCAACCACAAGATGGGTATGGGGTCCACTACCACCCACAACATGTGAATATGGTCCGCTACCATCCACAAGATGGGTATTGGATCCTCTACCACCCACAGGATGAGTATGGGGTCCACTACCACTGACAAGATGGGTATGGGTTCAATTACCACCCACAGGACGAGTATGGGTTCCACTACCACCGACAAGATAGCAATGGGGTCCACTACCATCCACAAGATAGGTATGGGGTCTACTACACCCACAGGATGAGTACGGGGTCCACTACCACCCACAAAATGGGTATGGGGTCCACTACCACCCACAGGATGAGTATGGGGTCCTCTACAACCGACAAGATGGGTATTGGGTCCACTACCATCCACAAGAAGGGAATAGGGTCCACTACCAACCACAAGATGGGTATGGGGTCCACTACCTCCCACAAGTTGGATATGGGGTCCACTACCACCCATAAGATGTGAATGGGGTCCACTACCACCCACAAGATGAGTATGGGGTCCATTACCACCCACAGGATGAGTATGTTGTCCACTACCACCGACAAGATGGATATGGGGTCCACTACCATCGACAAGATGGGAATGGGGTCCAATATATCCACTAAATGGGCATTGGGTCTATTACAACCCCCAGGATGAGTATGGGGTCCATTGCCACCCACATGATGGGTATGGGGATCCACTACCATCCACAAGATCTGTATGGGGTCCACTACCAACCACAAAATGGGTATGGGGTCCACTACCACCCACAAGATGGTTATGGGGTCCACTGCCACTGACAAGATGGGTATGGGGTCCAATACTATCCACAAGATGGGAATAGGGTCCACTACCACCGACAAGATGGGTATGGGGTCCACTACCACCTACAAGTTGGGTATGGGGTCCACTACCACCCACAAGATGTGAATGGGGTCCACTACCATCCACAAGTTGAGTATGGGGTCCACTACCACCCACAAGAAGGGTATGGGGCCCACTAACACCCACAGGATGAGTATGGGGTCCACTACCACCGACACGATGGGTATGGGGTCCACTACCATCCACATGATGGGAATGGGGTCCCTTACCATCCACAAGATGGGTATGGGGTCTACCACCACCTACAGGATGAGTATGGAGTCCACTACCACCCACATGATGGGTATGGGGTCCAATACCACCCACAGGATGAGTATGGGGTCCACTACCACCTACAAGTTGGGTATGGGGTCCACTACCACCTACAAGATTTGTATGGGGTCCATTACAACCCACAGGATGAGTATGGGGTCCACTACCACCGACAAGATGGGTATGGGGTTCACTACCATCCACAAGATGGGTATGGGGGTCCACTACCAGCCACAAGATGGGTATGGGGTCCACTTCCTCCCACAAGATGGGTATGGGGTCCACTACCACCCACATGATGAGTATGGGGTCCACTACCACCGACGAGATGGGTATGGTGTCAACTACCATCTACAAGATGGGTATGGGGGTCCACCACCATCCACATAATGGGTATGGGGTTCACTACTACCCACAGGATGAGTATGGGGTCCACTACAACTGACAAGATGGGTATAGCGTCCATTTTAACCACAAAATGGTTATGGGGTCCATTACCACCCACAGGATGAGCATGGGGTCCACTACCACCGATAAGATGGGTATTGGGTCCACTACCATCCATAAGATGGGAATAGTGTCCACTAGCACCGACATGATGGGTATGGGGTCCACTACTATCCAAAAGATGAGTATGGGGTCCACTACCATCCACAAGATGGGCATGGGGTCCACTGCTATCAACAAGATGGGAATGGGGTCCACTACCATACACAAGATGGGTATGGGGTCCACTACCATTCACAGGATGAGTGTGAAGTCCACTACCACCGATAAGATGGGTATTGGGTCCACTACCATCCACAAGATGGGAATAGTGTCCACTAGCACCGACATGATGGGTATGGGGTCCACTACCACCGACAAGATGTATATGGGGTCCACTACTATCCACAAGATGGGAATGGGGTCCACTACCATCCACTACATAAGTATGGGGTCCACTACCACCCACAGGAGGAGTATGGGGTCCACTACCACCCACAGGATGAGTATGGGGTCCACTACCACTGACAAGATGGGTATGGGGTCCACTACCTTCCACAAGATGGGAATGGGGTCTACTACCAACCACAAGATGGGTATGGGGTCGACTACCACCCAAAAGATGTGAATATGGTCCACTACCATCCACAAGATGGGTATTGGGTCCACTACCACCCACAAGATGGGTATGGGTTCCATTACCACCCACTGGATGAGTATGGGGTCCACTACCACCGACAAGATGGGAATGGGGTCCACTACCATCCACAAGATGGGTATGGGGTCCACTACCCTCCACAAGATGGGTATGGGGTCTACTACACCCACAGGATGAGTACGGGGTCCACTACCACGCACATGATGGGTATGGGGTCCACTACCACCCCCAGGATGAGTATGGGGTCTACTACCACCGACAAGATGGGTATGGGGTCCACTACCATCTACAAGATGGGTATGGGGGTCCACCACCATTCCTATAATGGGTATGGGGTCCATTACCACCCACAGGATGAGTATGGGGTCCACTACCACCGACAAGATGGGTATTGGGTCCACTACCATCCACAAGATGGGAATGGGGTCCACTACCATCCACTATATGGGTAGGGGGTCCACTACCACCCACAGGATGAGTATGGGGTCCACCACCATCTGCAAGATGGGTATGGGGTCCACTACCATCCACTAGATGGGTATGGGGTTCACTACCACCCACAGGATGAGTATGGGGTCCACTGCCATCCACAATATTGATATGGGGTCCACTACCATCCACAAGATGGGTATGGGGTCCACTACCACCCACAAGATGGGTATGGTGTCCATCACCACCCACAGGATGAGTATGGGGCCCACTGTCATCCACAAGATTGATATGGGGTCCACTATCATCGACAAGATGGGAATGGGGTCCACTACCATCCACAAGATGGGTATTGGGTCTACTATACCCACAGGATGAGTATGGGGTCCACTACCACGCACATGATGGGTTTGGGGTCCACTTCCACCCCCAGGATGAGTTTGGGGTAACTACTGCCCACAAGATGGGTATTGGGGTCCACTAACATCCATAAGATGGGTATGGGCTCCACTACCACCGACAAGATGGGTATGGGGTCCACTACTATCCATAAGATGGGTATGGGGGTCCACTACCACCCACAGGATGAGTATGGGGTCCACTACCACCGACAAGATAGGTATGGTGGTCTACTAATATCTACAAGATGGGTATGGGGGTCCACTACCATCCACATAATGGGTATGGGGTCCACTACCACCCACAGGATGAGTATGGGTTCCACTACCACCGACAAGATGGGTATGGGGTCCACTACCACCGACAAGATGGGTATGGGGGTCCACTACCATCCACATTTTGGGTATGGGGTTTACTACCACCCACAGGATGAGTATGGGGTCCACTACCACCGACAAGATGGGTATGGGGTCCACTATCATCGACAAGATGGGTATGGGGTCCACTACCACTAACAAAAAGTGAATGGGGTCCACTACCACCCACAGGATGAGTATGGGGTCCACTACCACCGACAAGATGGGTATGGGGTCCACTACCACCGACAAGATGGGTATGGGGGTCCGCTACCATCCACAAGATGGGTATGGGGTCTATTATGACCCCAGGGATGAGTATGGGGTCCACTACCACCCACATGATGGGTATGGGGGTCCACTACCATCCACAAGATCTGTATGGGGTCAACTATCACCAACAAAATGGGTATGGGGTCCACTACCACCCACAAGATGGTTATGGGGTCAACTACCACTGACAAGATGGGTATGGGTCCACTACCATCCACAAAATGGGAATGGGGTCCACTACCACCGACAAGATGGGTATGGGGTCCACTTCCACCAACATGATGGGTATGGGGTCCACTACCATCCACAAATGGATATGGCGTCCTCTACCACCCACAAGATGGGTATGGGGTCCACTACCACCCACAGGGTGAGTAAAGGGTCCACTACCACCGACAAGATGGGTATGGGGTCCACTACAATCCACAAGATGGGTATGGGGTCCACTACCATCCACAAGTTAGGTATGGGGTCCAATACCACCCAAAAGATGTGAATGGGGTGCACTACCATCCACAAGATGTGTATGGGGTCCACTACCACCCACTAGAAGGGTATGGGGTCCACTACCACCCACAGGATGAGTATGGGGTCCACTACCACTGACAAGATGGGTATGGGGTCCACTACCACCCACAGGATGAGTATGGGGTCCACTACCACCCACAGGTTGGGTATGGTGTCCACTACCACACACAAGATAGGTATGGAGTCCACTACCACCAACAAGATTGGTATGGTGGTCCACTACCATCCACAAGATGGGTATGGGATCCCCTACCACCTACAAGATTTGTAAGGGGTTCATTACCACCCACAGGATGAGTATGGGGTCCACTACCACCGACAAGATGGGTATGGGGGTCCACTACCATCCATAAGTTGGGTAATGGGTCCATTTCCACCCACAAGGTGGGTATGGGGTCCACTACCACCCACAGGATGAGTATGGGGTGCACTACCACCGACAAGATGGGTATGGGGGTCCAATACCATCCACATGATGGGTATGGGGTCCACTACCACCCACAGGATGAGTATGGGGTCCACTACCACCGACAAGATGGGTATGGGGGTCCAATACCATCCATAAGATGGGTATGGGGTCCACTACCACCCACAAGATGGGTAACAAATTTATCAATTTATGAAAAATATTGACAAATTTTAAGTTCCAAGTTTATACATACTGTGAATTTGAGTGTAAGTGTAGTAACATAAATTGGTAAATCATAAATATTGTAAGTTTAGAATCTCATGCATGTGTTTGGGGGGGGGGGGGGGCGATACCCTTGGTAAGGGAGAGTGGCAGGTAACCTTTGACGTTCTGCGGTTAACGTGGGGGGTGGGAGGGTCAAACCCACCCTCCAACATCTGGGCATAAATTTTTAAATTTTGCCCTGAGGGGCGAGTTTATTGGGGTGCGCCGCTCATCATGTGAGTAGACACACCGCCATAGCACCATGTACAACACTCCCCAATAGGAAGAAAACCCGCTGGGTTGGTCATCCTGTCACTTGTACCCAGACACAGCTGGGACTTGCTTTACTGTCTCAAGTGAACAGCTCCTCAAACAAGAAGATTAACATCTATCACCCCTTAAAAGCTTACGTTATCTGGCGGATGCAAAATGGGGAAATCTTTTAAGAACAATATCAATATTTGACAAATAGTGTTTTCCTAACTCAAACAATGTGGGGTTTATTATTCTACACATACTTCTGATTTCTGTCAGGTGTTCACATTCACGTAGATAGTGGTCAAGGCGGTGTCCGTCACTCTCACCACAGATTATGCAACTTCGCTGATCAACGGTTGTTTCCATTCAATATCTCCATGGATATTTGTATCCAAGACGGATTCTCGCTATTACTGATTCTCTCCCTCGTCCTCCTCCTCTTCGGCCATAATGATTGGGATTGCCAGCTGCAACCATGTTGTACCATCGTATAGATTCACTGGTTTGTGCTTCTATCCTCCTTTCCTCAGTTACCTTGTCACGGTGATGTTGCCTGACAATACCTCTAATTTGAAGTAGATTCTTGGGTATGAAGTATTCAATATGGTCTCCTCCAGCGCCTTCAGCAGCCAGCACATCTGCTCGTTCATTCCCACACATTCTAACATGGGAGGGGATTCACAGAAACTTGATGACTCTTCCCTGATTGGTAAGTACTCTCACAGCTCTCTTAATTTCAGCGACTATTGCAAGATTTTCTGCCCGATTTTAACTTAGGCTTTGCAGTGCTGCTTTTGAATCGGTGCAAATCACTGCACCATTAGTGTTCCGTTCAAGAAACCTTAACGCCATAACAATGGCAGTTAGCTCAGCATGCGTTGAAGAGGCATAATTCTCAATACGTGGTTTTTCTTCATTTCTGCATTGGAAAGTATTATCCTTATTACCGTGTATGCTGCACCAGCCCTGCCATTGACAGGATTAGATGACCCGTCAGTGTAGATTTGATCTAGTTCATCTCCGGCTTCTTTATAAATTTTCTCGAGATACTTGTACCTCATTTCTTGTGGTATCATGTTGGATTTTTTCGTTGCTATTTCATTGATGATGATCTTGTATGAGTCATCCTCCCAGGGAGGTAACCTCTCTACAGGCAGGAGCTCACGGGGTTGCTCAAGCAGGTGAAGCTCTTCGAGGTAGCAGACTGATCTGTGATGCCATTTTTTGCGTCTCCTGTGTCCCCCTGAAAGTAGCACAGAGCTCAGTTTTTTCTTAGAAATATCATTGTAATGGGGGATCTCTGGCTATCCTAATTGCAAGCTTAGCATTCAGCTCCTGAATTCTGCTTTTATCACTGGGAAGGGACAACTCCTCTCGTAGATTAGACGTTTTGGCAGTTCTTGGAACTCCAAGAATGATTGAAATGGCTTCATTTTGAATGCTTTCAAGCCTTTTCATATCGCTTTGGGAGTAGGTGCACAGAACTGCTGCGGCATAGTCTATGACGGAACGCACATAGGCTGTGTAAATCACTTTAAGCATGGCAATAGAGGCTCCATGTCCATTCCAGGTCATAGCTTTCAGTACCCTGAATCGACTTTTGCATGTTCCTACGAGTTGATTGAGCTTCTCTTTCTTTCCCTTGTTAGAGCCAACAGTGAAGCCAAGGTACCGACAGCGATCAACCCATTCAAGTGTTACACCATTAATTTGCAATTCTTCATTTGCTCTCCGCTTGTGATGGGAGTATGCCTTCGTCTTGTTTGTGGAGAGAGTGAAACCGAGCTCAATACATTTCCTTCCAAGGAGTTCAATGGACTGTTAAATTTTTCCCAAGGTGGGAGCTTGTATTAGGACATCATCTGCATTTCCCACTTGTTGTGTTCCTTCCGGAAAATCAATATTTGCAATGGCGTTCATAAGTACATTGAATAGTGTAGGGCTTAAGACTCTGCCTTTGGGGGGTCCCGAGTTCCATATTCATTGTTCTGGAGACTGCTCCATTGAAGAAAACCTTGGCTTTCCTTCCTGTGAGGTAGTCTTCAACCTATTTCATGAGTCTCCCCTTGACACCCATGCATGCAAGCTCATCCAGGATCGCAATCCCCTGTACTTTGTCGAAGGCTCCTTTGATGTCAACAAATTAAGAGTACCTAGCCGTGTCATTAGCCAAGTAATTAACTATACAATTTGCTGTGCTCCGTCCTTTAACAAATCCATTGACCCCCTCCCCTAACCTGCCTATTTTGTGCAACAGTCGATTTAGGATGATCCTTTCAAGCATCTTGCAAGTGTATGACACGAGACTGATAGGTCTGTAATTACCAGGGTCATTGGGCTTCGGTATGGGAACAATTATTGCGTGTTTCCATTGTGTGGGCAACACTCCACTTAGGAATGATTTGTTAAACAGGTGGAGCAGTGGATTCCCAGATACTTCACACAGTGCATTGAGTATGTCGTAGGTGACGCCATCTTCACCAGGTACTGTACTTTTACCCTTTTTCATAGCGCCCCTTACTTCTTGGGCATTATTGGTTCCCCATATTCGTCATCACTAGACAGTGCTCTTGTTATCCTAATTCTTCTGTCATCATGTCGCAGGAGCTGTTCTCACCTGATTTCTGCAGGGAGGGAGGAGGAGGATGCTGCATCACTCCACTTGTGAATTAGTTCCTCAGCCTTACCCTGGGGGTCTTTGTGAGCCGCAGGCCGGGTTCTGCCCCCCTTAGCTATCTGAATTTTTGCCCACACTTGTCTTGCAGATGTTTCCCGTCCAATAGAGCTAGTGAACTCAAGCCATTGTCTTTCCCGCTCTTTAATCTTCTCTTCCCTGGCTACTTGACACACAGTTTTAAACAACTCTTGGTTACTTTCAGTGGGATGTCACCGGTACTCTCTACTCATGTCTCGCACATTTGCGTTAAGCATCTTTATGTAATCATTCTCATACCATTTTATTTTCATCCTCTAAGGGTCCTCTGAGGGTTACTTGCCAAGGCGTACGGCGCGGAACTCTTAGACAGCTCTCAATTTGGTGATTAAGGTCATCAACAAATGTGTCAATGTCTTCTGGGATTTGGTATTCCGTGAACCAGTCACTCATCCTGTTTATGAAGTGCGGCCTCATATCTGGTCCGAGTGATAACCTTTTTCTTTTATTTGTCTCTTTCCTTCTCTTGCTCATGTCGAAGGTGGTAATCAGTGCCCAATGGTCACTACATAAACTGTGCACAATGTGTGTACTGGCATCCGTGTCCTGTGCATTCAGCAGGAGAGCATAGTCTAACCTTCCTCCTCTGAGGTGAGTTGGCTGTTCATCACCCAGGACCCTAAGGTTTTCACTTCCCCTGACAGAGTGACAGTTTCCGTCCATTGACATTGGGCTGATGACAGTTGGCACCAAAGTGTGAGTGTCTGTCATTCAGGGCACCGACCAGCAGGGTAGGTTCTTCATTAGGTAGGCTGTCTCCGTGGTGTAGTGGTAAGACACTCGCCTGGCGTTCCGCGAGCGCTATGTCATGGGTTCGTATCCTGGCCGGGGAGGATTTACTGGGCGCAATTCCTTAACTGTAGCCTCTGTTTAACTCAACAGTATAATGTGTACTTGGATGAAAAAACGATTCTTCGCGGCAGGGGATCGTATTCCAGGGACCTGCCCGAAACGCTACGAGTACTAGTGGCTGTACAAGAATGCAATAACTCTTGTATATATCTCAAAAAAAAAAAAAAATAACAAATTCAGGCAGTGTGTCAAAGTCATGTTTACTCTGTGGCACATATAGGTTGATTATATGTTGGGCATTATTGTTTAAGTAAAGGGTTACTCCCAGTGATTCAAACTCATCCCCCATGTGCAGGTCATCAATAATCTGTGCGGGAATGTTGTTATTTACAAAAGTGCATAATACCACCTTATTCCACAATACTCTCCCAGCCTCCAGCTGATGCTTGTAGATGCCTCATTTCACCTCACTTATGTCACACATTAACCTACAGTTCTTGTGATATTTAAACTCCTCATCACAGTGGCGTCTCACTAATATAAACTGTATTGGATTTTGTCCCGAAATTGTTATATGCTGACTGGAAGTATATGTATGTATGTATGTACGTACGTATGTATGTATGTATGTATGTATGTATGTATGTATGTATGTATGTATGTATGTATGTATGCATGCATGTATGCATGTATGTATGCATGTATGTATGTATGTATGTATGTATGTATGTATGTATGTATGTATGTATGTATGCATGTATGCATGTATGTATGTATGTATGTATGTATGTATGTATGTATGTATGTATGTATGTATCCATGTATGTATGTATGTATGTATGTATGTATGTATGTATGTATGTATGTATGTATGTATGTACTCACCTAATTGTGCTTGCAGGGGTTGAGCTTTGGCTCTTTGGGCTCGCCTCTCAACTGTCAATCAACTGGTGTACAGATTCCTGAGCCTACTGGGCTCTATCATATCTACATTTAAACCTGTAAATGGAGTCAGCCTCCACCACATCTCTGTCTAATGCATTCTACCTGTTAACTACTCTGACACTGAAAAAGTTCTTTGTAGCATTCCTGTGGCTCATGTGGGTACTCAGTTATTTCCACCTGTGTCCCTTTGTTCACGTACCACCAGTGTTGAATAGTTTATCCTTGTCTACCCTGTTAATTCCCCTGGGGATTTTGTAGGTCGTGATCATGTCTCCCCTCTTGTCTTCCAGTGTCGTAAGGTGCATTTCCCGCAGTCTTTCCTCATAACTCATGCCTCTTAGTCCTGGGACCAGTCTAGTGGCAAACCTCTGAACTTTTTCCAGCTTCGTCTTGTGCTTGACAAGGTGCAGGATCCTTGTATAACTCGGTGTATTAATTTCTGTGCATCAAGCATTAACACTGAGTTTTCCCACATAACAGGGCTCGATTAAAGAACACCAGAGGTCCCTCATCATCTCATTGCCTGGGAGAGGAATGGAATTCTGTTGGTTAAATACCCCAGAATTCCTACCTCTCTTATGGCTTTGAAGCATGGTGTAGTGGATACAGTGTGTACCTGCCACTCTGTGGGCCAGGGTTCGAGTCTCCTGGTGGGTTGAGTGTTAAAAAATTTGATATATATATATATATATATATATATATATATATATATATATATATATATATATATATATATATATATATATATATATATATATATATATATATATATATATATATATATATATTAGTATATTTTGGTAGCAGTCTTTCCTGTAGACATATATTATTAAATATGACCGAAAAAGTAAGATTAATAATTCTAACACGGATTTTCTCAATCTTTCGTACATTACGCTTCACTGTTGGAGGTAAATCAAAAATCAATTCTCCAAAATTCATTTTTATTTCTAGTCTGACGCGACACGGGCGCGTTTCGTAAAACTTATTACATTTTCAAAGACTTTAGTTCACAAATACACAACTGAATAGAACTTACATATCTCCGATTTTATATCTACATTTGAGTGAGGTGGATGGGGTGATGTGGCATTAACACAAGACAGAACAAAGTGTGGTATTAATAGGGTATTAATTTCATCAACACAAGACAGAACAAGAGTATTAATAGGGTATTAATTTCATCAACACAAGACAGAACACGAAGCAATGGATATTGAATAGAAGTGTTTGTAGAAAGCCTATTGATCCATGTTTCTTGATGCTTCTATATTGGAGCGGAGTCTTGAGGTGGGTAGAATATAGTTGTGCAATAATTGGCTGTTGATTGCTGGTGTTGACTTCTTGATGTGTAGTGCCTCGCAAACGTCAAGCCGCCTGCTATCGCTGTATCTATCGATGATTTCTGTGTTGTTTACTAGGATTTCTCTGGAAATGGTTTGGTTGTGGGAAGAGATTATATGTTCCTTAATGGAGCCCTGTTGCTTATGCATCGTTAAACGCCTAGAAAGAGACGTTGTTGTCTTGCCTATATACTGGGTTTTTTGGAGCTTACAGTCCCCAAGTGGGCATTTGAAGGCATAGACGACGTTAGTCTCTTTTAAAGCATTCTGTTTTGTGTCTGGAGAGTTTCTCATGAGTAGGCTGGCCGTTTTTCTGGTTTTATAGTAAATCGTCAGTTGTATCCTCTGATTTTTGTCTGTAGGGATAGCGTTTCTATTAACAATATCTTTCAGGACCCTTTCCTCCATTTTATGAGCTGTGGAAAAGAAGTTCCTGTAAAATAGTCTAATAGGGGGTATAGGTGTTGTGTTAGTTGTCTCTTCAGAGGTTGCATGGCTTTTCACTTTCCTTCTTATGATATCTTCGACGAAACCATTGGAGAAGCCGTTATTGACTAGGACCTGCCTTACCCTACAGAGTTCTTCGTCGACTTGCTTCCATTCTGAGCTGTGGCTGAGAGCACGGTCGACATATGCATTAACAACACTCCTCTTGTACCTGTCTGGGCCGGGTACAAGATGGGGTCGCCATGGGTTCTCTCCTAGGTGTCCTGTTTGCAAACTTCTACATGGGTACCATCGAGCAAAAAGTCATAGTCGACATGAACTTGAAACCGGCCATATACTGCAGGTATGTTGACGACATTTTTACACAGGTACCTGATGTCAGACATCTGCAGGAGCTGAAGGAGGCATTTGAGCAGAGTTCCGTGCTGCGTTTCACTTACGAGATGGAAAAGGATGGGAAGCTGCCCTTTCTAGATGTAACAGTCATGGAAAAGGGCGGAGGTTTCCACACTTCAGTCTACACTAAGGAAACAAACATAGGAATGTGCCTAAATGCCAACAGCGACTGCCCAGACAGGTACAAGAGGAGTGTTGTTAATGCATATGTCGACCGTGCTCTCAGCCACAGCTCAGAATGGAAGCAAGTCGACGAAGAACTCTGTAGGGTAAGGCAGGTCCTAGTCAATAACGGCTTCTCCAATGGTTTCGTCGAAGACATCATAAGAAGGAAAGTGAAAAGCCATGCAACCTCTGAAGAGACAACTAACACAACACCTATACCCCCTATTAGACTATTTTACAGGAACTTCTTTTCCACAGCTCATAAAACGGAGGAAAGGGTCCTGAAAGATATTGTTAATAGAAACGTTGTCCCTACAGACAAAAATCAGAGGATACAACTGACGATTTACTATAAAACCAGAAAAACGGCCAGCCTACTCATGAGAAACTCTCCAGACACAAAACAGAATGCTTTAAAAGAGACTAACGTCGTCTATGCCTTCAAATGCCCACTTGGGGACTGTAAGCTCCAAAAAACCCAGTATATAGGCAAGACAACAACATCTCTTTCTAGGCGTTTAACGATACATAAGCAACAGGGCTCCATTAAGGAACATATAATCTCTTCCCACAACCAAACCATCGCCAGAGAAATCCTAGTAAACAACACAGAAATCATCGATAGATACAGCGATAGCAGGCGGCTTGACGTTTGCGAGGCACTACACATCAAGAAGTCAACACCAGCAATCAACAGCCAATTATTGCACAACTATATTCTACCCACCTCAAGACTCCGCTCCAATATAGAAGCATCAAGAAACATGGACCAATAGGCTTTCTACAAACACTTCTATTCAATATCCATTGCTTTGTGTTCTGTCTTGTGTTGATGAAATTAATACCCTATTAATACTCTTGTTCTGTCTTGTGTTGATGAAATTAATACCCTATTAATACCACACTTTGTTCTGTCTTGTGTTAATGCCACATCACCCCATCCACCTCACTCAAATGTAGATATAAAATCGGAGATACGTAAGTTCTATTCAGTTGTGTATTTGTGAACTAAAGTCTTTGAAAATGTAATAAGTTTTACGAAACGCGCCCGTGTCGCGTCAGACTAGAAATAAAAATGAATTTTGGAGAATTGATTTTTTATTTACCTCCAACAGTGAAGCGTAATGTACGAAAGATTGAGAAAATTCGAGTTAGAATTATTAATCTTACTTTTTCGGTCATATTTAATAATATATATATATATATATATATATATATATATATATATATATATATATATATATATATATTAGTATATTTTGGTAGCAGTCTTTCCTGTAGACATATATTATTAAATATGACCGAAAAAGTAAGATTAATAATTCTAACACGAATTTTCTCAATCTTTCGTACATTACGCTTCACTGTTGGAGGTAAATCAAAAATCACTTCTCCAAAATTCATTTTTATTTCTAGTCTGACGCGACACGGGCGCGTTTCGTAAAACTTATTACATTTTCAAAGACTTCACAAATACGCAACTGATTAGAACTTGCGTATCTCTGGTTTTATATCTACATTTGAGTGAGGTGGGAGAGGTGATGTGGCATTAACACAAGACAGAACAATAGGGGATATTAATAGGGTATTAAAAGTATCAACACAAGACAGAACAGAAACAATGGGTATTGAATAGAAGTGTTTGTAGAAAGCCTATTGGTCCATATTTCTTGATGCTACTATATTGGAGCGGAGTCTTGAGGTGGGTAGAATATAGTTGTGCAATAATTGGCTGTTGATTGCTGGTGTTGACTTCTTGATGTGTAGTGCCTCGCAAACGTCAAGCCGCCTGCTATCGCTGTATCTATCGATGATTTCTGTGTTGTTTACTAGGATTTCTCTGGCGATGGTTTGGCCTCCTGTCCGTCAATATTTAGCAGATAAAGAAGAAACCGACTACCTGAAGTGTGCTAAGTCGGCTGACACTTACAGCCTCATCCACCGGCTGACACCAGAACCATCCTCCAGTAAGAAGTCGTGGTACAGTTACGAGAAAGTGAGTACCGATCAAGCTGGCTCGCAATTGTACTGCAAGTATTGTAGACTCTTTGGACATACCATAGATAAATGTGGTAAGTCTCAATACAAAGGAACCACCGACACGCCAAAACCCAAACCAACTCCTCCTAAGTCCGGTAAGCCTGTGATGAATGTTGGTGTTCATGTTAATGATCTTTCTCTTTTCAGTAACCACCTGTATACTGGAACTGGTTCTGCCAACGGTTCAAATCCGGAGGGACGTTTCAAATTGAAGATCTTGAGGGACACAGCAGCTCTTCAATCGATCATCTTGAAGTCGGCTGTGCCCAACATCCCCTACACCGGAGAAACTGTCTTCGTCACTGACCTCACTGCTACCACTCCTTATCCTCTCGCCAGAGTCCACCTGGATTGTCCCTTCGTGAACGGAGAAGTCCAAGTCGCCGTCAGGGAAAAGCCTTTTCCCATGCCTGGAGTGCAACTTCTCCTGGGCAACGAATTGGCAGAAGACCTGCAACCGACCAACCTGATCGTCATGGACAAACCCCAGGTGTGTACCTCTGTGACAGATAACCCTATATTTGAGTATGTTCCAGCAAAGGTTCAAGAGAGTGATGAAGTTTCTCCTCCGGTTCTAGTGACCACCCGTGCACAAGCCGCACGACCACAGCCAGCTGACTCTACTGCTACCGCTGTCCCTCAAGACCCTCAGAAACTACCCCCGAATCTGACCAAGTTGGAGTTCCGTAAGTTACAGAGGGAAGATCTTACCTTGACACCATTATTTTTCCAGGCTGAGACTCAACCCGACAGTATTCCTGGGTTCTTCCTAGAGAACGACTTGCTCTACCGCAGATATAGACCCAGTAAACTGAAGGAGGAGGACGATTGGGCCAACGTTGAACAACTTGTGATTCCTGCCAGCCTGCGGAACACTATTCTACACCTGGCCCACGGAGCACTCTCCCACTACGGATTCAACAAGACTTACCATGGAATCCGTCAAGACTACTAGTGGCCAGATACGGTAAATAGCGTCAAACAGTACGTCAAACAGTGTCATACATGTCAGATGGCAGGTAAACCGAACATCTCTATTCCCAGAGCGCCACTGATTCCCATACAGGTGCCTGCGGAACCTTTCCACAGACTTATTATAGACTGTGTTGGTCCTTTACCTCAGACCAGTTCAGGTAACGCCTATATCTTAACCATCCTGTGTCCTACCACCAGATTCCCCATAGCAGTTCCAGTGAAGAACATTACGGCTGCTACGGTTGTGAAGCACTTATTGAAGATCTTCACCCAGTATGGATTTCCCAGGGAGGTTCAGAGCGACTGTGGTACCAACTTCACCAGTGATCTCTTCAAAAGGACACTGGAGGAGTTCAACATCAAACAGATATTGTCCAGCCCCTATCATCCTGCTTCACAGGGTTCTCTTGTGCCAAGTCATCAGACTATCAAAGCACTCCTGAAAAAGTTTTGTAGTGAAACCTCTAAGGATTGGGATAAGCAAATAGATCTGATAATGTGTATCTTTAGAAGTCTTCCCAATGAGTCCCTAGGAGTATCTCCTTATGAGATGCTCTATGGCCGTAAGTGCCGTACTCCCCTCAAGGCTTTCAAAGACTCTCTACGTGATGCCACCTTCAGTGAGCATCAGAATGTGCCCCAGTTTCTTCAAAACCTTCAACACATTCTAGAGAGAGTCCACAGTTTTGCCCAAGATAATCTATTGAAATCACAGGAGAGGATGAAGACTCATTACGACCAGACCAGCAAAGTAAGAAAATTTAAGCCGGGAGACTTCGTCCTTGCTTACTTCCCTATCCTAGGTTCTCCTTTACAAAACAGGTTTTCAGGACCCTACCGCTTCAAGGAGTGAAAAAACAACCATAACTACGTTCTAGAGACTCCAGATAGGCGGCGGAAGACCCAACTGTGCCACGTCAACCTCCTGAAGCTATATAACGGTACTCCTCCCACTGTCATGTTTAACTACTCTGCTTTTACAGAACCATACATCCACAGTGAGACCTTCCCTGCTTCTCCTCCCGAAAGCCCTGACAAGAAGTCAGCGCTTTCTAATTCAGAAATCCTTACTGATATTCCCAACCATTTTCAGGACCATAATAGTGCTCCTTTGCCATATTCTAATTCCACTCTCACCTCGTCAGATAAGCCCTTCATCCTCCATGTCGCCGGCAGTAGTACCAGCATCGGGGGTGACCTAGTACAGCAACGAGGCAAAGAGAATACACCTGTCAGCGACCACCGCTACACGGAACTACGGAACAATTGGCAAGGAGCTACTCTTCATCATCCTGAATCTCCAGCACTTTACTCCATACTAGAAAAGTGCTCGGTCTACCATCAACACGGACCACACCACCCTACACCTCCTGCAGCGAGCCCACTTCTAAACTCAACGTCTTCTACGATGGGCTTGATAACTGCAGAAATTCAACCTGGAGATCCGCTATACCAGGAGTCTGACAACATCATAGCCGATGCCCTCTCCAGAGTTTATGAAGTAGAAACAACTCCACCTATTACTCCACCACATAACGACGTACTTCTTCCAGAACCGCAGGCTTCGGGGGAGAGCTGTGACGATAATCACTTTCAAGAGAGATTGAGCCTGCTCTTCCCTCCAAAGTACGTCACATCAACAAATAATATAGAAGATATATCCAACAAGTATCTCCAAAACGTTTTGCCCAGAGAGCAAAACGTATCCAGCACACCTGCTTGCCCCCGCCACCGTTAACCGGCAAACTGCTTGTCCATCGCCTGCCGGTCGCTGATTGGCTGGTGTCTAGTCGCACCTGCCCCACCACCCTCCGCCACGAGTTGATGTCTGGGCTACAGCGACCCAGAGAAGGCAGAATATCCCAGTGCTCCTTGCAGTTGACACGTCTCATTGGTAGACTAAGCCTCGGCTTACGTGTACTAAGGGAGGTGGCAGCTCGAAGCCAATATTCTGGCACTAATATTTACTTTGCTATTATTCACTTGTCTTAACGTAACTTTTCATTTGCCAGTGATTATTCTGATTATTTTGTTATTTGACTTGTCTGTTACATTTTATGTCCAATTTTATTCATGTCTTGCTTTTCTAACGTAATTAAAATTTCATTGTTAAATTTACTTGTGTTTTGTGTGTCTTCCCATTACCTGACCACAGATGAAAGTTCCAGCTTTTCACTTTTTTTTTCTTTATGTGACGAGGCCATGACCTTAGCTTTTGAAACAGCCGAACACCAACGCTTCACCGTCACATAAAAGTGGGGGCCTGTCCGGGAGCTTCACTCAGGTACTGGTGCCAAGTAGTAATTTATGGTAAGCGTATTTGGCTTTGGTAACGTAGCTTTTACTATTTTTCATCATTCGCTGGCCAGGCCTTGGACTGAGAGGATGTGCGCGCCTCCTCTCCCTCTTTGGGTCAAGTCCCTCGTCCCCAACCTTGTGCTGTGATAGCCAGGGCGGTATCGTCACAATACTACTGTGCTGCTGAGTGTTCCAACACTGTTGCATAAGTCACTAGTATCAAGGGAACCCTAGAGTGAACTAGGGAGTGGCGCCTGAGGTCGAAGGCAGGCCAGCCTGCCCCCTCTGCTCCCTTAGGGGAAGCCTACCAAACATTAGTTTGATGCAGCATTGCTGGTGCTAATAACACAGCATCACCTGTACAGTGTACCTGGGACTCACTGTAAGACTCTAGCAAGAACCACAGGGCATCTACAGCGTCAGGCAACAAACAGCAAGGAGAGTTGTGGGATCGTAATCTGACCCCCACGGACCTCTGACCATTGCGGTTAGAGCGCTGACCCAACGGTCTCCCCTATCCCTTCCCTGGCGGGAGGTTGACAGCCGCCAACACTACAATGATGCCAGCTTTGTACAGAGCAACTGTACACTCCTAGTTATAAGACTTATCTTCCCCACTTTCTCTTATTCTTCTCATTTCGCCATTTCAACAGGTCAAGTGGAACGGTCCAGTGGCCCATGCGGTTACCTGTAAAATCTGGGGGGCCACTTGACTTGGGCATCTGTTCACCCTTGTAGCAGGGTTAGGCTGTCTTAGGGGACATTCTGTCCACACATAGGAGAATAAGTCACTAAGGGCTACCCTCTGCGAGTCCCAACCAACCAAGTGGAATATCCAAGTGTTTATCCAAGTCGTCTGAGCACCCTCAAACCCACTGAGAGTGCTCTTCCCCTCAGAGCAGGTTTATGACTGTTGGCGCTGATGACTGGTAAGGCTTGCTGCTTGCCCTGCCATTTGTCATGTTATTCATCAGCACATGGTTATAAATGGTATTAACCAGGTATCGGACGAGGTTAGAGCAACAATTAATGCCGCCTGAAGAAGCAGATATGGAGGAGGTAGCTGCTGGACCCTCAGGGCTCTCCCCTACCATGACCAGTGACACTGCCACCCCACCACCCAGTGATGGGTTTGTGGAGGTGCTAAGTAAGAGCCAGAGAAGGAAACAAGGGAAACAGAAGCCTGGTGAACAACAGGGTGGAAGGCGTCCGATAGCACCAAGGAGCGAGTACACACGTCTGACCTTCCCTAAAGGCACGAGTGTGGCTGACCGGATTGTGTGGAGTAAGAAACTGAGCGAGGTGTACCCACCTGGCTCTGCAGGTGTGCTACGTCCACATGTCAACTCCCCATATGTGTATGTTTCAAGAGAGAAGCAGCAGGTTGTGGAGGCTCTTCTACAAGGGAAAATAAGTGATGTAAAGCTCTCCCCTCTAGATAATCCAACACGGAACAAGAAGATGGATGAATACCTAGTCTACAGGTACAGTCACAAGTATCCACTAGAGTGGGCCTATGAATTAGACGGGGTTCACAGAGCACGAAGATTGACCATGAATGGTAAGCCTACTGATCAAATAATCATAGTCTGGAAAAAGCCTGACCCGCCACCTGACCAGTATTGGTTTGGTGGGTTGTATGCGCGCCCCAGCACGTTCAGGGTGTGGGAGCCGAACCCTGTGGAGTGTTACGAGTGCTGTGGCAGTGGCCACATAGCTAAGTACTGCTTGTGCCCCTCACCCAAGTGTGCTCTCTGTTCCGGTCCTCATCCACTGAAGGACTGTCAGTATAAGAAGACCAGAGACCAAAGAAAGCAGGAACAGGAGCAACAGAACACTGCAACAGAAGCAGGGCAACAACCTGAATCTGTGACTCCGTCTAAACCGCCGCTGAAGTGTTTCAGATGTGG